>NW_024404635.1:0-51761 GCF_905171775.1 Rana temporaria
TTTTTTTTTTGCAAATGATCAAGCCTCGTTCTGAGCCGATCTTAGCCTCATAATGAGCCGATGTAGTGTCACATTCCGCTCCCCATCACAGATTGCTCCGGAAGTGACGTTTCATCGCCGCCTTCTTGCTACACTCCACACCATTGCACAGTAATGATAGAGTGTGAAGGGGGCAAGCGGACATCTTGTTACACCCACCGGAGTTTTAGATTTCACAGTTATTTTCAACACAAAACGGAGCTTATATGTTTAAATACAATATTTGTAAAAACCGACGGACTGTTTACATGTTAAATGTGAAAATCAGAGATGTTCTGTGACATTAGCAAGCATGTAAGGTCAGCAGGTTTTCTGCTGCTTCAACCACTTCCCGACGGCCGTACGACTATTGACGGCCGCAGGGTGGTTCTACTTCTCTGAGGCGCCGTCAATTGACGTCCGCCCCTTTCCGCGTTCCCCGCGCGCGCTCCCGAGCGCGCAGCGGGGAACTCCTGTGCTGGCCGTGTAATCACAGATCGCCGTGAACGGCCAATCGGAGCGGCCGTTTGCTAGGCGATCTGTGCGGCCAATGAGAGATGATCTCATATGTTTACATATGAGATCATCTCTCATTCCCGGCTCTCGCAGACAGCGGTGCTGTCAGGGGAGAGAGGAGACGGATCTGTGTCTCTTGTACATAGAGACACAGATCGGTCACCTCCCCCAGTCATCCCCCTCCCCCCACAGTTAGAACACACCCAGGATACACATTTAACCCCTTCCTCACCCCCTAGTGTTAACCCCTTCCCTGCCAGTCACATTTATACAGTAATTAGTGCATATTTATAGCACTGATTGCAGTATAAATGTGAATGGCGCCAAAAATGTGTCAAAAGTGTCCGATGTGTCCGCCATAACGTCGCAGTCCCAATAAAAATCGCAGATCGCCGCCATTTCTAGTAAAAAAAAAATAATAAAAAATAATAATTCTGTCCCTTATTTTGTAGGCGCTATTGCGATTTTTTTTTTTTTTTTTTTTTTTACTAAAAATATGTAGAATACGTATCGGCCTAGACTGAGGATAAAAAAAAAAAAAAAAAAAATTAAGCTATTTATTATAGCAACAAGTAAAACATTATTTTTTTTTTCAAAATTGTCGCTCTATTTTTGTTTATAGCGCAAAAAATAAAAACCGCCGAGGTGATCAAATACCACCAAAAGAAAGCTCTATGTGTGGGAAAAAAAGGACGTCAATTTTGTTTGGGAGCCACGTCGCACGACCGCGCAACTTTCAGTTAAAGCGACGCAGTGCCGAATCGCAAAAAGTCATCTGGGCAGGAAGGGGGTTTAAGTGCCCAGTAAGGAAGTGGTTAAAAATTTAACATGTAAACAGTCCGTCGGATTTACAAACGCTGTATGTAAGCATATAAGCTCCGTTTTGTGTTGAAAATAACTGTGAAATCTAAAACTCCGGTGGGTGTAACAAGATGTCCGCTTGCCCCTTCACACTCTATCATTACTGTGCAATGGTGTGGGGCGGCGACGAAACGTCACTTCCGGAGCAATCTGTGACAGGGTGTCTTGTCACATTCGGCTCCCCATCACAGATTGCTCCGGAAGTGACGTTCCGTCGCCGCCATCTTGCTACACTCCACACCATTGCACAGTAATGATAGAGTGTGAAGGGGGCGAGCAGACATCTTGTTACACCCATCTGAGTTTTAGATTTCACAGTTATTTTCAACACAAAACGGATCTTATATGCTTAAATACAGTGTTTTTAAATCCGACGGACTGTTTAGATGTTAAATGTGAAAATCAGAGGTGTTTTGTCACATGAGCAAACATGTGAGGTCATCAGGTTTGCTGCTGCTTTCAACATTTAACATTTAAACAGTCCGTCGGATTTACCAATACTGTCTTTAAGCACATAAACTCTGTTTTGTGTTGAAAATAAGTCTCAAATCTAAAACTCCGGTGGGTGTAACAAGATGTCCGCTTGCCCCTTCACACTCTATCTTTACTGTCCAGGAGTGTGGGGTGTAGCAAGATGGCGGCGAAAAAACGTCACTTCCGCAGCATTCTGTGATAGGGAGTGACACTGCAGCGGCAAGCCTTGCTCATCTTCACAGGTTTGCTAATCTGACAGAACACCGCTGCTTTTAAAATTCAATATCTAACCAATCAGACGGATTTCTGAGCACTGTATGTCACTATATAAACTCACTTTCCTGTTTAAAAATAAGTGTAAATTAAAAAAAACTCAGGTGGGTGTAACAAGACGCCCGCTTTCCCCCTTCTCAGAATTTCCCATCCTTTACTTTGGAGGAGTGCGGGGTGTAGCAAGATGGCGGCGACGTCACTTCCCTTACCAATTCTGACGGGTCGCCAAATCTGACGAAACACCTTTTCTTGTTTTTTTTTTTTTGCTAATGATCAAGCCTCGTTCTGAGCTGATCTTAGCCTCGTTCTGAGTCAATCCAAGCCTCGTTTTGGGTTGTGACTTAGGTCTCGTTCTGAGCTAATTCAAGCCTCGATGTGGGCGTATTCAAGCCTCGTTCTGAGTTAACTCAAGCCTCGTTTTGGGTTGTAGGTAAGTTTCGCTCTGAGCCAATCCAAGCCTCGATGTGGGCGTATCGAAGCTTCGTTCTGAGCCGATCATAGCCTCGCTCTGAGTCAATTCAAGCCTCGTTTTGGGTTGTGGCTAAGTCTGGTTCTGAGCCAATCCAAGCCTCGTTTCCGGTGTTTGTGTGGCCTTGTTGTGGTTTGGTAGAAGCTGAGGAGAGCTGAGACGGTTCCGGGTGGAGAATACACGGCGGGGGAGCCTCGTCTGTTCCCGGTGAGTGATGATTATATTGTGTGATCCGAGAATTGTGGGTGAGGGGAAGCGGTGAGGATTTGGGCCTGTATTGGGGGGGAGGGGGAGGAGGATAGGAAGCTGCTGTGACTGGGGGGGGGGGAGGATGTTCTATCGCATACAAGTAAATTGATACCCAACGCGTCACAATTGCGCCCCCGCTCGTGGAAGGGAGACACACGGGTCCCAGAAGACAGCGTGGGACCTTTTTCGATTTCGCAGTGCGACTCGCGCAGTAGGGAACCGGGGAAGTGAAGCCGCAACGCTTCATTTCCTGATTCCCTTTTACCGAAGATGGCGACGGCAGGATCCGAGGACCGAGTCGGCCTCGGGAGGGAGGGGCGAAACATCGCGTGCACACATGTCGTCTTTCAGAGCCGGCGATTCTGCGCAGCGTAAGAACGATCATAGTGGCTGTTCCGCCGCTTGATCGTTCTTACGGGCGGCGAGAGGGGACGTCCCACCCTCCGGTGCTTCTCCCGACTCACCGATGCGATCGGTGAGTCGGAGAACGGATCCGCCGGCCCCCGGATGCCTACCATAGAGATTTCCAGCGGACCAGATAGTCGCCGGAGTCTCTATGATTGTTCGGAGGCCGGGGGCGCGATGTTATGACGTCACGCCCGGCCTCTGCATTAAAAAAAAAAAAACACAGCGCCGCTTCGGCTGGGAAGCCGGAGTTGTGGTTTCTTTTATTTTTTGGCTTCCCAGCCCCCATATCTCACTGTAAAGAGGACCTGTCATGTCATATTCCTATTACACGGGATGTTTACATTCCTTATAATAGGAATAAAAGTCATCACATTGTTAACCACTTAAGCCCCAAGCCTGTTTTTCAGATTCGGGATTTACAAGACTAAAACAGTTTTTTTTTTGCTAGAAAATTACTTAAAACCCCCAAAAATTATATATATTTTTTTTTCTAACACCCTAGAGAATAAAATGGCGGTCATCGCAATACTTTTTGTCACACCGTATTTTCGCAGCGGTCTTACAAGCGCACTTTTTTTGGAAAAAATTAACTTTTTTGAATTAAAAAATAAGACAACAATAAATTTGGCCCAATTTTTTTATATATTGTGAAAGATAATGTTACGCCGAGTAAAATGATACCCAACATGTCACGCTTTAAAATTGCGCCCGCTCGTGGCACGGCGTCAAACTTTTACCCTTAAAAATCTTGATAGGCGACGTTTAAAAAATTCTATAGGTTGCATTTTTTGAGCTACAGAGTAGGTCTAGGGCTATAATTATTGCTCTCGCTCTAACGATCGTGGCGATACCTCACTTGTGTGGTTTGAATACCGTTTTCATATGGCGGCGCTACTTGCGTATGCGTTCGCTTCTGCGCGCGAGCTCGTCGGGACGGGGCGCTTTAAAAAATTTTTTTTTTTGTTTTCTTATGTATTTTTATTAATTTTATTATTTTTTACACTGAAATAAAAAAATAAATAAAAATGATCACTTTTATTCCTATTACAAGGAATGTAAACATCCCTTGTAATAGAAAAAAGTATGACAGGTCCTCTTAAATATGAGATCTGGGGGTCAAAAAGACCTCAGATCTCATATTTGGGCTTCAATGCAAGAAAAAAAAAAAAAAAAAGGAAAATTTGTCATTTAAAAAAATGACAAAAAAAAAATTGTCTCTTTAAGAGGCTGGGCGGGACTGACGTTTTGACGTCACTTCCGCCCAGCAGAGCTATGAGGACGGGTGGGGGCCATCTTGCCCTCACTCAAGTCCTCGCTCTCCAGGCGGCAGCATCCGATCTCCTCCGCCGCTACCGATGGCTCCGGTAAGCGGCGGAGGGCGCGGAAAAGCGGCGGGAGGGGGGGGGGCCCCTCTCCCGCCACCGATAGCGGCGAATCCGCCGCGGAGACCGCCGTTATCGTTTACACGGCAGCCCACTGTAAAGGTGGATATCCCGGTTCTGGCAGCAGCTGCTGCCGTTACCGAGATATTCAGCTTTAAAAACAGGACGTATACATACAGTGGGCGGTCGTTAAGTGGTTAATTTTACTTAATAAAAATATTTTTTTTTTTTTTTTTTTTAAAGTGCCCATACGTAGAAGCGAACGCATACATAAGCAGGGCTGTGGAGTCGGTAGATAAATGTTCCGACTCCTCTGTTTTATGTACTTCCGACTCCCCGACTCCGACTCCTCTGTATTAATATGCGAATGTATTTTATACATTCCTTGAGGGAAAGAAACGCAACCTACCACATGACTACTGGCTGGGAAGCCAACAGTCTACTGTATTGCACAGTTTAAGCAAAAGACAAACACAATGAAAACAAAGTTTTATTATTTTTTTTTATTAAAGCGGGGGTTCACCCGCACATGACACTTTTTCCCCTTAGATGGATGCTCGTTTTCTCTAGGGGAATCGGCTAGTTGTTTTAAAATATGAGCTGTACTTACCCGTTTACGAGATGCATCTTCTCCGCCGCTTCCGAGAGGCTTCCGACGGTCGCATCCATCGCGTCACGATTTTCCGAAAGAAGCCGAACGTCGGTGCGCAGTATAGAGCCGCACCGACGTTCGGCTTCTAGTGACGCGATGGATGCGACCGTCGGAAGCCTCTCGGAAGACTGTCAATCAAGAAGGAACGCCCGCTCCCGAAGACCCATACCCGGAAGCGACGGAGAAGATGCATCTCGAAAACGGTAAGTACGGATCATATTTTAAAACAACTAGCCGATTCCCCTAGACAAAACGAGCAGGAAGCTAAGGGGAAAAATTGTTTTATGGGTGAACTCCCGCTTTAATCAATCAAGTGGCTGGATAGTAGCAGCAGGCATAAACATCAGGAACAGGATCTTTACCAGTTCAAAAATACAAACCACATTATTTGGTTGTTTTAGAACAAAAACAAAACATAGAGCAGTGGGAGGATCCAGGAAGGGGCATTTATTCTAAAACATGATTTTCCTAGGAGAATCCCATAGTCATGTTTAAAGTTTAAGCTAACAATCGGAGTTTACAAGTTTTTATAGCCTAAATGACAGCAGTTTTTCCAATGGTTTACAGCTTCAGTCTTGAACTATTGGCCCTCCATTCCCTTCACTTATACAAGTGTCTCACTCTCTAGTCCTGCAAAAAACATATTTATTTAATCCCTTATGAGTGAGAGGCTAGGTTACACATGGACGCTGCGTTCCCTGTAAAAGCAGAACACAACACTATGGAAAGTAGAAGTATTGCCGCTCCTAATTGTGCGTTGCGTGCCATATAGTGAAGCACATGAAAAGCACGCTTCTTCACGGTCACTTAACGTGTTCGTTTTGCGGTTACGTGAGGCACTGCATGCATTGGTCTTTATTCTTACAGTAGAGAAGTCATTAATTATAACTTTTTGTGAATTGGGACATTTAAACTTGCTTTTTTTTTTTTTTTATTCCAATCTAAATTTAGTAGGAGTCTGAGTCGGAGTCGGTGCATTGTTTGCCGACTCCGACTCCAGGTACCCAAAATTTCCCCCGACTCCGACTCCTCGACTCCGACTCCACAGCCCTGTACATAAGTCCCGCCCACATATGAAAACGGTGTTCAGACCACAGAAGTGATGTATCGCCGCGTGCGTTGGAGCGAGAGCGATAATTCTAGACCTCCTCTGTAACTCAAAACATGTAACCAGTAAAAGTGTCGCCCCATGAGGACTTTTAAGTACCGAAGTTTGGCGCCATTCCACGAGTGTGCGCAATTTTGAAGGGTGACCTGTTAGGTATCTATTTACTCGGCGTAACTTCATCTTTCACATTATACAAAGAAAAATAAAAAATTGGGCTAACTTTACCGTTTTTTTTTTTTAATTCATTTAATTTTTCCCCCCAAAAAAAAACAGCGTTTGAAAAATGTATTGTGCAAATACCGTGCGAGATAAAAAATTACAATGACCGCCATTTTATTCCCTAGCGTGTCTGCTAATATATATATATAAATTTGGGTATTCTGAGTCATTTTCTAGCAAAAAATACAGATTATATATATATATATATATATATATGTATTTATTATATTATTATGATTTTTTTTTTTCTTAGTTTCTATTTGTAAAATGTTGTTTTCTCCTTCACTGATGGGCACTGATATGTAGACTTGATGGGCACTGGATAGGGAGCACTGATGAGGAGCTACTGACAGGCATTACTGATTGGCATCTGAAGGGCACCGACAGGCATTACTGATGGGGCTCATTGATTGGCACTTAGGGCAAAAAACTTGATTTACGATTCGAATCAAATTATTATTTGTTTTTTTTTTGTTTTTTTTACGGATGCCGCGCCGATCCTGAGGAAGCTGCTGGCAGGAGTTTTTAGGCGAGGCCGCAGCTTTGGCCTAGTCCGCGAGGCCGTACGCCGCCTAAAAACTCCTTCCCGCAGCTCCTCGGGACCGTTGCGGTGTCCATCAAAAAAAAAAACTTGATTCGAATCGTAAATCAAATAATTATTTCTATATTTTTTTTTTTTTTTTTATAAATCTCAGATTTTTTTTTTTAGGAGAAAAAAATCGCCCAGCTCTAGGCGTCGATCGGCTCACCCTGTCAGCGCGAACCGAGGAAATCCGATTACAGGCACTTCCCAGTTCACGCGACGGTCAGCTGTGATTGGTCTCGGCTTATCAGGTGGTAAGGAGCCTCCGGTGGTAAGGAGCCTTGCCTAGATCGGAGTTGCGGTGTGTCAGACTGACACACCGCAACACCGATCACCGGCTCGTTATCCTGAAAGACGTCGTATCGCGTCCAGTCAGAATCACAGAACCACTGCCCCAGCCGTCATTCTGCTATAGGCCGGGCGGGAAGTAGCATGTTTTTGTATTCGGATTGTGTCTTTTTTTTTTTTTTTTATTATCACCTTCATGTATGCTTTAAGATTAGACACGTGATTAACAGGAGTGTGTTCTTTCCCCTTCCAGTTCCGTCCACTTCTGATGACATCACCCGTTTGAGACTCGAGCGGACGAAACGTTTTTAAGCCATGGGGGGCGGAGATTTGAATCTGAAGAAGAGCTGGCACCCGCAGACGCTGCGCAATGTGGAGAAGGTGTGGAAAGCGGAGCAGAGACATGAGGCGGAACAGAAGAAGATCGAGGAGCTGCAGCGGGAGCTGCGGGATGAACGGGCCCGGGAGGAGATGCAGAAATTTGCAGAGGATACCGGCGCCGTGAAAAAAAAAGACGAAAAGTTAGACTGGATGTACCAAGGGCCGGGGGGGATGGTGAACAGGGATGAGTACCTCCTGGGGCGCCCGGTGGATAAGTTCATCCTGGACAAAATGCAGGATCCGGAATCGGGGCCGTCCCAGGAGACCGGGCTTCTCCCGGGATCCATATTCACCTCTTCCGGGGCCACCTCCGCCTTGGATATCTCCAACAAGATCCGAGAGGATCCGCTCTTCATGATCAGGAAACGGGAGGATGAGAAGAAGAGGGAGGTCCTGAACAATCCGGTAAAGATGAAAAAAATTCGGGAATTGCTGCAGAGCAGCTTGGAGAAGAAGAACAAGAAGAAGAAAAAGAAGCAGAAGAAGGAGAGGAGGTCCAGCAGCTCTAGCGGCAGCGATGAGGAGAGCGGCGAGGAGCGGAGGTCTCGCAAGCATCGGGCGCACTCTCCGGCTCCTCGTCAGAAGGTTCCCGGATACGGGCTGCAGGTTCCGGAACGTAATAAAAGCCATAAGAGGGAAGAGGCGCAGCGTAGGGACCGTTCGAGAAGTCCGGAGGGCTCGAGAAGTAGGGATCGATCAAGAGACAGAAGTCATAAATCTAAGACTGAACACAAGTCCAGGAGGAGTCCTTCCCCGAAGAAAGAAGAAGCGTACCGGAGGCAGAAGGCGTCCGGCTACACCAGGAAAATGTCAGCCGAGGAGCTGGAGCGGCGCAGGTTGGAGATGATGCAGGACGCCAAGCAGAGGGAGGTGGAAAGAGAAAACGCCGTACGCAGGTACAAGCAGGAGGACGAGCGAGAAGATAAGACCGATCATCGGAGGAAGGACAGCAAGTTCCTGCATGAGATGAAGCTGGCGAGCGCCGCTTCCTCCTCCGTGGAGGACCGGGTCAAACGGAACATTCACGGGATCCAACGGACGGCCGCCGATTTGGAAAAGAACTTTATGAGGAGGTGATGAGACACATCTTCTATTCCAGGCCCTGGTCTTCATGAGGAGGTGACGGGACGCGTTTTCTTATCTTCTATTCCAGGCCCTGGTCTTCATGAGGAGGTGACGGGACGCGTCTTCTCATCTTCTATTCCAGGCCCTGGTCTTCATGAGGAGGTGTAGGGACCGTCTTCTCATCTTCTATTCCAGGCCCTGGTCTTCATGAGGAGGTCACGGGACGCGTCTTCTCATCTTCTATTCCAGGCCCTGGTCTTCATGAGAAGGTGACGGGACGCGTCTTCTCATCTTCTATTCCAGGCCCTGGTCTTCACGAGGAGGTGACGGGACGCGTCTTCTCATCTTCTATTCCAGGCCCTGGTCTTCACGAGGAGGTGACGGGACGCGTCTTCTCATCTTCTATTTCAGGTCCTGGTCTTCATGAGGAGGTGACGGGACGCGTCTTCTCATCTTCTATTCCAGGCCCTGGTCTTCATGAGGAGGTGACGGGACCCGTCTTCTTATCTTCTATTCCAGGCCCTGGCCTTCAGGAGGAGGTGACGGGACCCGTCTTATCTTCTATTTCAGGCCCTGGTCTTCATGAGGAGGTGACGGGACGCGTCTTCTCATCTTCTATTCCAGGCCCTGGTCTTCATGAGGAGGTGACGGGACCCGTCTTCTCATCTTCTATTTCAGGCCCTGGTCTTCATGAGGAGGTGACGGGACGCGTCTTCTCATCTTCTATTTCAGGCCCTGGTCTTCATGAGGAGGTGACGGGACGCGTCTTCTCATCTTCTATTCCAGGCCCTGGTCTTCATGAGGAGGTGACGGGACACGTCTTCTCCTGTATGGACCTCTTCCATTCCATTACTGGTCTTCATATTCGCACCTTTCTTCTTCTCCAATGACTTTTCCTCACCGTATCTCCGATTTAAAGGTGTACAGACTGAGAACTGCACTTGTTTTATAGAGGAACCATCCTAAGTTGTATCCAAGAAAAAGGGCGGGACTTGTGAGGTCCCCAAAAAATCTCTCCCAATACAAATGTTACTGTAAAAATTTATCTTACATTTTTTTATTACAAAATTATAAAAACCTACAAAGTATTGTTTTACTGTTTCCTAACCTCTTCCTCATCTGAACCGCTGTATACATTTGAGAGCCCAGTCATTCACACGGGGGCGGCACGACTTTGGGGGGCGACTCGGCAAGGCGATCTCAAGACGACTTGAGAGGCAACTTGCAAAATGACTTCGGTATTGAAGTCAATGGAAGTCACCCCCAAAGTCGTACAGGAACCTCTTTCCAAGTCGGTGCGACTTGCGTCGCTCCTATTAAAACGGTTCCATTGAATAGAGCGGAGCGCGACTTGTCAGACGGCTGAGTCGTCCCTGTGTGAACCGGCTCTTAAAGCGGATCTCCGGGTTTCATTTAACCACTTCAGCTCCGGAAAATTTGAATAGTAAATAGTTTGTGCCAGCTTGCCCCCATACAATCTAAAGGGACATTAAACGTTTGAGTTAGGCAAGGTTCACATCTGTATGGATGGGGCCACTGCGGGACCCCACACCAATACCGGCAGCCGCAACCACCCACACAGAGAAATGCAGACCCGCTGGTGGGGTGGCATTAATCCCAACGCTACGCCACCCACAATGGGAAATCGCACCTTGGTTCCCATGCGGACTGCGATTTCAAAAATCGTGCAGGGACTTCTTTCTTGCGGGGTGCGTCCGCACAGGTATGAACATAGCCTTGAAGTCAAACTCCGCCTACAGGACCAGAAGGAGGCAGGCAGAGGGGGTAAAATGAGACTCCTTGATGGGAAGATGGATTGATTCTCTGTCTTTCTTAGACCGACAGTCTACTTCATCAGGAGGAACCTGGAGGTATTTATAAGTATATCAATACAGTTTTTATTAGGGTTGCACCAGTACTTGTACTAGATGCCTGATCCGATACCTGGGCAGTCGATGGTGATCGGTGTGCCGATAGGGGCTGTTACAAGCACTGATCTCCCTGTATAGATTTCAATAAAGCAGCGGACAGTCGCTTCTCCTCCTCTCCCTCCCGCAGCTTTCAGCTACTTTATTGAAATCTATGTAGGTAGGGAGATCAGTGCTTGTAATGCCACCCCCCCACCGCACCGATTGTCCACTGTGTCCTTCTGGTCCTCCTTGGTTCCCCTTTCGGTGTCCTCCTCGGTTCCCCCTTTCGGTGTCCTCCTCGGTTCCCCCTTTCGGTGTCCTCCTCGGTTCCCCCTTTCGGTGTCCTCCTCGGTTCCCCCTTTCGGTGTCCTCTTCGGTTCCCCCTTTCGGTGTCCTCTTCGGTTCCCCCTTTCGGTGTCCTCTTCGGTTCCCCCTTTCGGTGTCCTCTTCGGTTCCCCCTTTCGGTGTCCTCTTCGGTTCCCCCTTTCGGTGTCCTCTTCGGTTCCCCCTTTCGGTGTCCTCTTCGGTTCCCCCTTTCGGTGTCCTCTTCGGTTCCCCCTTTCGGTGTCCTCTTCGGTTCCCCCTTTCGGTGTCCTCTTCGGTTCCCCCTTTCGGTGTCCTCTTCGGTTCCCCCTTTCGGTGTCCTCTTCGGTTCCCCCTTTCGGTGTCCTCTTCGGTTCCCCCTTTCGGTGTCCTCTTCGGTTCCCCCTTTCGGTGTCCTCCTCGGTTCCCCCTTTCGGTGTCCTCTTCGGTTCCCCCTTTCGGTGTCCTCTTCGGTTCCCCCTTTCGGTGTCCTCTTCGGTTCCCCCTTTCGGTGTCCTCTTCGGTTCCCCCTTTCGGTGTCCTCTTCGGTTCCCCCTTTCGGTGTCCTCTTCGGTTCCCCCTTTCGGTGTCCTCTTCGGTTCCCCCTTTCGGTGTCCTCCTCGGTTCCCCCTTTCGGTGTCCTCCTCGGTTCCCCCTTTCGGTGTCCTCCTCGGTTCCCCCTTTCGGTGTCCTCCTCGGTTCCCCCTTTCGGTGTCCTCCTCGGTTCCCCCTTTCGGTGTCCTCCTCGGTTCCCCCTTTCGGTGTCCTCCTCGGTTCTTCGGTTCCCCCTTTCGGTGTCCTCCTCGGTTCCCCCTTTCGGTGTCCTCCTCGGTTCCCCCTTTCGGTGTCCTCCTCGGTTCTTCGGTTCCCCCTTTCGGTGTCCTCCTCGGTTCCCCCTTTCGGTGTCCTCCTCGGTTCCCCCTTTCGGTGTCCTCCTCGGTTCCCCCTTTCGGTGTCCTCCTCGGTTCCCCCTTTCGGTGTCCTCCTCGGTTCCCCCTTTCGGTGTCCTCTTCGGTTCCCCCTTTCGGTGTCCTCTTCGGTTCCCCCTTTCGGTGTCCTCTTCGGTTCCCCCTTTCGGTGTCCTCTTCGGTTCCCCCTTTCGGTGTCCTCTTCGGTTCCCCCTTTCGGTGTCCTCTTCGGTTCCCCCTTTCGGTGTCCTCTTCGGTTCCCCCTTTCGGTGTCCTCTTCGGTTCCCCCTTTCGGTGTCCTCTTCGGTTCCCCCTTTCGGTGTCCTCCTCGGTTCCCCCTTTCGGTGTCCTCCTCGGTTCCCCCTTTCGGTGTCCTCCTCGGTTCCCCCTTTCGGTGTCCTCCTCGGTTCCCCCTTTCGGTGTCCTCCTCGGTTCCCCCTTTCGGTGTCCTCCTCGGTTCCCCATCCGTGGCCTCCTTCGCGCCTCCTCCACTCCCCCTCTGTGGCCTCCTCCAGTCCCCCCGCCCCAGATCTGTCAGGATGGAGAGCAGAGGAAGGAGCCGGTAAATCGGTCATTGCACATCACTGACTATACATTCATAACTGAGCATGGTAAGCTATGTTTACAATGCTTCTGTTTATGAATGAAGAGGAGCCGTGGTCTCCTGTCCATTCAGCTTTGGTGCAGCTGACCTGCAGAGAAAGAGACTGGGGAATCTGTGTCCTCTGTCTCTTTCCATGTCTCAAAGGGGAGATGCCCTGTGTCTCTCCCTGCAGCAGTTGAAAGCCAGTTTCTCCCCCTCCTGCAGGCTTTCAGCTGCTGCAGGGAGATACACAGACACAGGGCATCGTGCCTGTAATTGCTTCCCCCCGACACTGATCCCTCTCCCTGTTCTCACTAATTCTGATCCCCCCCTCCCCCCGGTGAGCTTTAACGCCCCCCACACACTGCACATGTGTCTGGGGGGGGGGGGGGGAGGTTTCTGGGTTGATAACGTACTTGCAGCTCCCGGTGTGAGAGCCAATGGAACAGCCTTCTGATCATGTGAAAGTGATTGTGTAACTCGGATGCCACCCACACCTCCTGCCATAAACTCCCATCTAAAGGTCCACCAGGAGGTGGCAGCAGAGGGGTAAAATGAGACTCCTTGATGGGAAGATGGATTGATTCTCTATGCCTCTCATAGACCGACAGTCTACTTCAGTTGTCATCAACATTGTCCTGCAGGGCCCACTAACAGGCCAGGTTTGCAAGATAACTGAAATACAT
Organism: Rana temporaria; assembly: GCF_905171775.1. Taxonomy (NCBI): domain Eukaryota; kingdom Metazoa; phylum Chordata; class Amphibia; order Anura; family Ranidae; genus Rana; species Rana temporaria. The sequence goes on from NW_024404635.1 coordinate 13,337, forward strand.
CACAGCTGATATCATTTGCTCCTCAGTGATTGCAGTATTCTAGACTGCATCTCCCCCAAGGCAGTGTTTCTCAATTCCAGTCCTCGGGGCCCCCCCAACAGGTCAGGTTTTCAGGATTTCCCTCAGATGAAAAGGCTGTGGTGATTTCTAAAGCAGTGAAACTGATCAAATCACCTGTGCAAAATAATGGAAAACCTGACCTGTTGGGGGGGCCTGAGGACTGGAATTGAGAAACACTGCCCCAAGGTAATACATAAAACCTGGCCTGTTAGTGGGCCCTGCAGGACAGGGTTGATGACCACTGGTCTACTTCATCAGGAGGAACCTGGAGGCATTTATAAGTCTATCAATAGTTTTTGTTAGGGTTGCACCGATACCGAGCATTTGCACGAGTGCTGGTGCAAATGCTCAGGTGCCTAATCCGATACCTGGGCATTCGAGGGTGATCGGTGCGGCGTAGGGGGCCGATCTCAATAAAGCAGCTGAGACGCTCCTCCTCCCGCCCGCAACTTTCAGCTACTTTATTGAAATCTATACAGGGGACATCGGTTCTTATAACCGCCCCTACCACCGCAGGGCCGTCTTAATAGCATCATTGGCCCCTGGGCAAAGCAATGCTCTGGGGCCCCTACAATGGAGACCGTGCAGGTAAACATAAATCAAGGTAGGTAGGGGATATCTAGGGTGTAGAGGGGTCAGAGTGCTGGGGGGGGGGGGGGGGGGGCATATCTAGGGTGTAGAGGGGCCGCCCGGGCTCAAGGACCAGCTGCTTTGGGGAAAGGGCTGTGGCCCCCAATGCAGCTGGGGCCCCTGGGCAGTGCCCTCTCATTAAGACAGACCTGCACCACCGCATTGACTGTCCCTGTGTCCTCGGCTCCCCCTCCGTGTGTCCACTTTTCTTTTAACTTCAACAAACGCCTGATTGGCCAAAAGATTTCTGTTGCATGCAGGTACGTCCACCAATCGGGGATAGGCGACAGGAAATCCCCAAAAGCCCCATTCTGGCAAAACCAGTGGTGGCGCATTTAATAAGGGCGCACAGGCGCCGCCCCTTCGCTCCAGCCACCCCCTCTATCCCCAATCGATAGATTTATGCATAGCATGAATCCGAAGTATGGCCCCTGCTGCCACCCCCCCATTCAGGCACCCAACACCCTTTTCGGGCGCCTGAATTACATGGGCGGTGGGGGGGTGCTTTTGAAGCACCTGATTCTGGGCGTCAAGAAAAGGTAAACGGCGAGCGCCATTCTTGGCGTTTGCAGTTCACCCAGCTGTGTTAGAAAAGTGAATGAATATTCGCTTTACTAACACTGAACCGCCTCTCTGCCAATCGGGTGCTGAGGTCTGTTACCCGTCACCTGATTGGCTGAAGCGACAGGCGCTGCGATTGGATGGCTATCAGGCGTCCAATCATGGCAGAGGACGGGAGAAGACATGGAGGAACATGGATGCTGTCCCCCGCTGCCCCACCAGACAGGGTCAGTGGCGGCATTTGATGGAGCCCAGTGGCGGCATTTGATGGGGCCCAGTGGCGGCATTTGATGGGGCCCAGTGGCGGCATTTGATGGGGCCCAGTGGCGGCATTTGATGGGGCCCAGTGGCGGCATTTGATGGGGCCCAGTGGCGGCACTTGATGGAGCTTAGTGGCGGCATTTGATGTTTTTTTTTTTTATCAGATTTTTTTTCAGTTTGTTTGCCCCCCCCCCTCCAAAATGTGGAGCACCAGCCGACACTGTAAATCTGTACCAGAGGAGCTTACACTCTAATGTCCCCTCCCCCCATAGTCCTGCATTATTATACTTTTATATAGCTCTGACATATACCGCAGTGCTGTACAGAGAACACTGAGAGTGTCACATCAGTCTCTGTACAGAGGAGCTCACACTCTGATGTCCCCCCCCCCCCCCCAGTCACACACTATTATTATTATTATTATATAGCTCTGACATATACTGGAGCGTTGCACAGAGATCACAGTCCTCTATGTATACAGTAAACATTTTGTCTGATGTTGGTAGAAGAAATTCACATTTTGGGGGGCTGGGCAGTCAGGAGAGGGGGCGGGGCCTGTGGACAGGTGGTCTCTGGACGGTCAGGTGGGGTCTGATTGGATCCGGATGCAGCAGCTGCTTATTAGAGGTTTCCTCCTTCAGCAAACACAGAGGGTGATTGTGGAACGCGGCACATTGTCTCCCTGTGTACACACCGCGTCCTGAGCTCAGAACACTCCACCACCTTCTCACCTGCTAAAGGGCCACTCCGCCTCAAGTTATGGGCGGAGCCTGAGATGTGGCACCGGGGGGCCCCCGACTTCTTCCGAGAGATCTCCACTTGTGTCTCCACCAACCTTCGTGTGATCTGCTGGAGGGATGGTGGGAACCCCTCATAATGGGCACAGCGGGTATACAGACCCGGGAACTCAGCACAGGGATGGTGGAAACCCTCATAATGGGGCACAGCGGGTGTACAGACCCGGGTACTCAGCACAGGGATGGTGGGAACCCCTCATAATGGGCACAGCGGGTGTACAGACCCGGGAACTCAGCACAGGGATGGTGGGAACCCCTCATAATGGGCACAGCGGGTGTACAGACCTGGGCACTCAGCACAGGGATGGTGGGAACCCCTCATAATGGGCACAGCGGGTGTACAGACCCGGGAACTCAGCACAGGGATGGTGGGAACCCCTCATAATGGGCACAGCGGGTGTACAGACCCGGGAACTCAGCACAGGGATGGTGGGAACTCCTCATAATGGGGCACAGCGGGTGTACAGACCCGGGAACTCGGCACAGGGATGGTGGGAACCTCTCATAATGGGCACAGCGGGTGAACAGACCCGGGAACTCAGCACAGGGATGGTGGGAACCCCCTCATAATGGGCACAGCAGGTATACAGACCCGGGAACTCAGCACAGGGATGGTGGGAACCCCTCATAATGGGCACAGCGGGTGTACAGACCCGGGAACTCAGCACAGGGATGGTGAGAACCCCTCATAATGGGCACAGCGGGTGTACAGACCCGGGAACTCAGCACAGGGATGGTGGGAACCTCTCATAATGGGCATAGCGGGGGGTACAGACCTGGGAACTCAGCACAGGGATGGTGGGAACCCCTCATAATGGGCACAGCGGGTGTACAGACCCGGGAACTCAGCACAGGGATGGTGGGAACCTCTCATAATGGGCACAGCGGGTGTACAGACCCGGGAACTCAGCACAGGGATGGTGGGAGCCCCTCATAATGGGTACAGCGGGTGTACAGACCCGGGAACTCAGCACAGGGATGGTGGGAACCCCTCATAATGGGCACAGCGGGTGTACAGACCCGGGAACTCAGCACAGGGATGGTGGGAACCCCTCATAATGGGCACAGCGGGTGAATAGACCCGGGAACTCAGCACAGGGATGGTGGGAACCCCTCATAATGGGCACAGCGGGTGTACAGACCTGGGAACTCAGCACAGGGATGGTGGGAACCCCTCATAATGGGCACAGCAGGTATACAGACCCAGGAACTCAGCACAGGGATGGTGGGAACCCCTCATAATGGGCACAGCGGGTGAATAGACCCGGGAACTCAGCACAGGGATGGTGGGAACCCCTCATAATGGGCACTGCGGGTGAATAGACCCGGGAACTCAGCACAGGGATGGTGGGAACCCCTCATAATGGGCACAGCGGGTGTACAGACCCGGGAACCCGGCACAGGGATGGTGGGAACCCCTCATAATGGGCACATCAGGTGTACAGACCCGGGAACTCAGCACAGGGATGGTGGGAACCCCTCATAATGGGCACATCAGGTGTACAGACCCGGGAACTCAGCACAGGGATGGTGGGAACCCCTCATAATGGGCACAGCGGGTGTACAGACCCGGGAACTCAGCACAGGGATGGTGGGAACCCCTCATAATGGGCACAGCGGGTGTACAGACCCGGGAACTCAGCACAGGGATGGTGGGAACCCCTCATAATGGGCACAGCGGGTGTACAGACCCAGGAACTCAGCACAGGGATGGTGGGAACCCCTCATAATGGGCACAGCGGGTGTACAGACCCGGGAACTCAGCACAGGGATGGTGGGAACCCCTCATAATGGGCACAGCGGGTGTACAGACCCGGGAACTCAGCACAGGGATGGGGGAACCCCTCATAATGGGCACAGCGGGTGTACAGACCCGGGAACTCAGCACAGGGATGGGGGAACCCCTCATAATGGGCACAGCGGGTGAACAGACCCGGGAACTCAGCACAGGGATGGTGGGAACCCCCTCATAATGGGCACAGCAGGTATACAGACCCGGGAACTCAGCACAGGGATGGTGGGAACCCCTCATAATGGGCACAGCGGGTTTACAGACCCGGGAACTCAGCACAGGGATGGTGAGAACCCCTCATAATGGGCACAGCGGGTGTACAGACCCGGGAACTCAGCACAGGGATGGTGGGAACCTCTCATAATGGGCATAGCGGGGGGTACAGACCTGGGAACTCAGCACAGGGATGGTGGGAACCCCTCATAATGGGCACAGCGGGTGTACAGACCCGGGAACTCAGCACAGGGATGGTGGGAACCTCTCATAATGGGCACAGCGGGTGTACAGACCCGGGAACTCAGCACAGGGATGGTGGGAGCCCCTCATAATGGGTACAGCGGGTGTACAGACCCGGGAACTCAGCACAGGGATGGTGGGAACCCCTCATAATGGGCACAGCGGGTGTACAGACCCGGGAACTCAGCACAGGGATGGTGGGAACCCCTCATAATGGGCACAGCGGGTGAATAGACCCGGGAACTCAGCACAGGGATGGTGGGAACCCCTCATAATGGGCACAGCGGGTGTACAGACCTGGGAACTCAGCACAGGGATGGTGGGAACCCCTCATAATGGGCACAGCAGGTATACAGACCCAGGAACTCAGCACAGGGATGGTGGGAACCCCTCATAATGGGCACAGCGGGTGAATAGACCCGGGAACTCAGCACAGGGATGGTGGGAACCCCTCATAATGGGCACTGCGGGTGAATAGACCCGGGAACTCAGCACAGGGATGGTGGGAACCCCTCATAATGGGCACAGCGGGTGTACAGACCCGGGAACCCGGCACAGGGATGGTGGGAACCCCTCATAATGGGCACATCAGGTGTACAGACCCGGGAACTCAGCACAGGGATGGTGGGAACCCCTCATAATGGGCACATCAGGTGTACAGACCCGGGAACTCAGCACAGGGATGGTGGGAACCCCTCATAATGGGCACAGCGGGTGTACAGACCCGGGAACTCAGCACAGGGATGGTGGGAACCCCTCATAATGGGCACAGCGGGTGTACAGACCCGGGAACTCAGCACAGGGATGGTGGGAACCCCTCATAATGGGCACAGCGGGTGTACAGACCCAGGAACTCAGCACAGGGATGGTGGGAACCCCTCATAATGGGCACAGCGGGTGTACAGACCCGGGAACTCAGCACAGGGATGGTGGGAACCCCTCATAATGGGCACAGCGGGTGAATAGACCCGGGAACTCAGCACAGGGATGGTGGGAACCCCTCATAATGGGCACAGCGGGTGTACAGACCCGGGAACTCAGCACAGGGATGGTGGGAACCCCTCATAATGGGCACAGCGGGTGTACAGACTCGGGAACTCAGCACAGGGATGGTGGGAACCCCTCATAATGGGCACAGCGGGTGTACAGACCCGGGAACTCAGCACAGGGATGGTGGGAACCCCTCATAATGGGCACAGCGGGTGAATAGACCCGGGAACTCAGCACAGGGAATAAAGAACTGGAATAAAAGTTCTTTTTCTGCCGGGAGTAATTCTTTCGCATTCTTTTATCCCGGGGAGACGCGATGACGATGTGTCGGCTGAGACCGGCGGGCGCGGGGTTAATTGGTCACCTCGGGAGCTCAGCACTCGGCTGATAAGCCTGGGTGACGAGGTGCGGACGGGTAATGACACACTTGGCGACGTGGCCAGCCTGGCGGGTGGATCTGCCGGATTAGTATTTCCCCGGAAAAAGGGCGGAGCTTGTGTTTTTTAAATTGGCTAAATAAGTTCCAGGCGCCTTAAAACAAAAGGTGTGGAAAGAAAGATGTGCAGTTATTTTCATTGGAAAGAGTAGACGAGCCTGTCCCCGGCCAGCATGCCCTTGCCTGTCCCCTGCCCATCCATTATTACCTGGGTGGAAGCAGCGGTCTCTCTGCAGAGGCTTTTTGGGGGTTAAAACCGCCCCGCTAGCGGCTGAAAAGTGTCACGCTAACGGCGGGCGCTGTCGGTGTGAAAGGTGTCTTGCTGATTGACTTGGCAAAGAACGTGTTGGACCTCGACAGAGAGACTGCTGCTTTCAGTTATCACAGCTAGTATAGGGGTCGGTCCTGGGATTTGGGGCTTGCTGGGATTTGTAGTTCCAGGTCCTCCTTTCCGTATTTGTGCTGATGGGAGCGCCGGGGACCTTGACTGACGGATTCAGGAGGATCAGGATGATGGGATTAGCGGAGTGTTATGTGTCAGTATAATGTGACCGGAGACTCGCCTACCCACCTACCAACCTACCCAGCTACTTCCCTACTCCCCTACCCACCTACTCCCCTACCCGCCTACTCCCCTACTCACCTACTCCCTACCCGCCTACTCACCTACCCGCCTACTCCCCTACCCGCCTACTCCCCTACCCGCCTACTCCCCTACTCACCTACTCCCTACCCGCCTACTCACCTACCCGCCTACTCCCCTACCCGCCTACTCCCCTACCCGCCTACTCCCCTACTCACCTACTCCCTACCCGCCTACTCACCTACCCGCCTACTCCCCTACCCGCCTACTCCCCTACTCACCTACTCCCATACCCCCCTACCCGCCTACTCCCCTACTCACCTACTCCCTACCCGCCTACTCACCTACCCGCCTACTCCCCTACCCGCCTACTCCCCTACCCGCCTACCCCCCTACCCGCCTACTCCCCTACCCGCCTACCCCCCTACCCGCCTACTCCCCTACCCGCCTACTCACCTACCCGCCTACTCGCCTACCCCCCTACCCGCCTACTCACCTACCCGCCTACTCCCCTACCCACCTACTCACCTACTTCCCTTTTCACCTACCCGCCTACTCACCCATCTGTCTACTCACCCACCTACTCCCCTTCTCACCTACTCCCCCCTTCTCACCTACTCCCCTTCTCACCTACTCCCCTTCTCACCTACCCGCCTACTCACCTATCCCCCTACTCACCTACCCACCTACTCCCCTTGTCACCTACTCCCCTTGTCACCTACTCCCCTTGTCACCTACTCCCCTTGTCACCTACTCCCCTTGTCACCTACTCCCCTTGTCACCTACTCCCCTACTCACCTACCCACCTACTCCCCTTCTCACCTACTCACCTATCTGCCTATTCACCTACTCCCCTTCTCACCTACCCGCCTACTCACCTATCCCCCTACTCCCCTTCTCACCTACTCCCCTTGTCACCTACTCCCCTTGTCACCTACTCCCCTTGTCACCTACTCCCCTTGTCACCTACTCCCCTTGTCACCTACTCCCCTTGTCACCTACTCCCCTTGTCACCTACCCGCCTACTCACCTACCCACCTACTCCCCTTTTCACCTATCTGCCTACTCCCCTTCTCACCTACCCGCCTACTCACCTATCTGCCTACTCCCCTTCTCCCCTTCTACCCGCCTACTCGCCTATCCCCCTACTCCCCTTCTCCCCTACTACCCGCCTACTCACCTACCCGCCTACTCACCTACCCCCCTACTCCCCTTCTCACCTACTCGCCTACTCACCTACCCGCCTACTCACCTACCCGCCTACTCCCCTTCTCACCTACCCGCCTACTCACCTATCTGTCTACTCCCCTTCTCACCTACCCGCCTACTCCCCTTCTCACCTACTCCCCTTCTCACCTACCAATCTACTCACCTACCTCGCCTACCAACCTACTCACCTACCCACCATTTCCGGTTTATGGAGACTTCACACCAAATCCAGTCATGATTGACACTCCGCTCCTCCTGGAAGCTCATCCTGCGGCTTTGTCTGCGATCATCACAGCTTAAAAATCGGCCCGTTCTGTCACCAGCCTCCCGGTGTCACTTAAAGTGGAACTCCAGGAAAATACAAAATGACACGTGACGTGTTTATTACCTGTTGATCCTGCCACATTCCCTCTCCCATAACCTCCATCCAACATCACCCCCCCCCACATATCCCCGTCCAACATCACCCTCCCCACCCCCCACATATCCCCGTCCAACATCACACTCCCCCACATATCCCCCATCCAACATCACATTCGCTTACCCATAACCTCCATCCAACATCAGCCCCCCCCACATATCCCCCATCCAACATCACACTCCCTCACCCATATCCCCCGTCCAACATCACACTCCCTCACCCCATATCCCCGTCCAACATCACACTCCCTCACCCATATCCCCGTCCAGCATCACACTCCCCCCACATATCCCCGTCCAACATCACACTCCCTCACCCATAACCCCTGTCTAACATCACACTCCCTCACCCATAACCCCTGTCTAACATCACACTCCCTCACCCATAACCCCAGTCCAACATCACACTCCCTCACCCATAACCCCGTCCAACATCACACTCCCTCACCCATATCCCCCGTCCAACATCACACTCCCTCACCCCATATCCCCGTCCAACATCACACTCCCTCACCCATATCCCCGTCCAGCATCACACTCCCCCCACATATCCCCGTCCAACATCACACTCCCTCACCCATAACCCCTGTCTAACATCACACTCCCTCACCCATAACCCCTGTCTAACATCACACTCCCTCACCCATAACCCCAGTCCAACATCACACTCCCTCACCCATAACCCCGTCCAACATCACACTCCCTCACCCCATATCCCCCGTCCAACATCACACTCCCTCACCCCATATCCCCATCCAACATCACACTCCCTCACCCATAACCCCTGTCTAACATCACACTCCCTCACCCATAACCCCAGTCCAACATCACACTCCCTCACCCGTATCCCCGTCCAACATCACACTCCCTCACCCCATATCCCCCGTCCAACATCACACTCCCTCACCCATATCCCCCGTCCAACATCACACTCCCTCACCCCATATCCCCATCCAACATCACACTCCCTCACCCATATCCCTGTCCAACATCACACTCCCTCACCCATAACCCCAGTCCAACATCACACTCCCTCACCCCATATCCTCCATCCAACATCACACTCCCTCACCCCATATCCCCCGTCCAACATCACACTCCCTCACCCCATATCCCCGTCCAACATCACACTCCCTCACCCATATCCCCGTCCAACATCACACTCCCTCACCCCATATCCCCGTCCAGCATCACACTCCCCCCACATATCCCCGTCCAACATCACACTCCCTCACCCATAACCCCTGTCTAACATCACACTCCCTCACCCATAACCCCAGTCCAACATCACACTCCCTCACCCCATATCCCCGTCCAACATCACACTCCCTCACCCCATATCCCCAGTCCAACATCACACTCCCTCACCCATATCCCCCGTCCAACATCAGCCCCCCCCCACATATCCCCCATCCAACATCACACTCCCTCACCCATATCCCCCGTCCAACATCACACTCCCTCACCCCATATCCCCGTCCAACATCACACTCCCTCACCCCATATCCCCGTCCAGCATCACATATCCCCGTCCAACATCACACTCCCTCACCCATAACCCCTGTCTAACATCACACTCCCTCACCCATAACCCCTGTCTAACATCACACTCCCTCACCCATAACCCCGTCCAACATCACACTCCCTCACCCCATATCCCCATCCAACATCACACTCCCTCACCCATAACCCCTGTCTAACATCACACTCCCTCACCCATAACCCCAGTCCAACATCACACTCCCTCACCCATATCCCCAGTCCAACATCACACTCCCTCACCCCATATCCTCCATCCAACATCACACTCCCTCACCCCATATCCCCCGTCCAACATCACACTCCCTCACCCCATATCCCCCGTCCAACATCACACTCCCTCACCCATATCCCCCGTCCAACATCACACTCCCTCACCCCATATCCCCATCCAACATCACACTCCCTCACCCCATATCCCCGTCCAGCATCACACTCCCTCACCCATAACCCCTGTCTAACATCACACTCCCTCACCCATAACCCCAGTCCAACATCACACTCCCTCACCCATATCCCCAGTCCAACATCACACTCCCTCACCCATATCCCCAGTCCAACATCACACTCCCTCACTCCATATCCCCATCCAACATCACACTCCCTCACCCTATATCCCTGTCCAACATCACACTCCCCCACACATATCCCCGTCCAACATCACACTCCCCCACACATATCCCCGTCCAACATCACACTCCCTCGCCCCATATCCCCATCCAACATCACACTCCCTCACCCATAACCCCCGTCCAACATCACACTCCCTCACCCCATATCCCCAGTCCAACATCGCACTCCCTCACCCATATCCCCAGTCCAACATCACACTCCCTCACCCATATCCCCCGTCCAACATCACACTCCCTCACCCATAACCCCTGTCCAACATCACACTCCCTCACCCATAACCCCAGTCCAACATCACACTCCCTCACCCCATATCCTCCATCCAACATCACACTCCCTCACCCATAACCCCAGTCCAACATCACACTCCCTCACCCCATATCCTCCATCCAACATCACACTCCCTCACCCCATATCCCCCGTCCAACATCACACTCCCTCACCCCATATCCTCCATCCAACATCACACTCCCTCACCCCATATCCCCCGTCCATCATCACACTCCCTCACCCGTATCCCCAGTCCAACATCACACTCCCTCACCCGTATCCCCAGTCCAACATCACACTCCCTCACCCCTATCCCCAGTCCAACATCACACTCCCTTACCCCATATCCCCAGTCCAACATCACACTCCCTCACCCGTATCCCCAGTCCAACATCACACTCCCTCACCCCATATCCCCCAGTCCAACATCACACTCCCTCACCCCATATCCCCGTCCAACGTCACACTCCCTCACCTATAGCCCTTTGCTAACACTGCACTCCCTCACCCATGGTTATCTTCCAACTTCACACTCCTTCACCCATAACCCCTGTCTAACATCACACTCCCTCACCCGTAACCCCCATCCAACACCGCACTCCCCAAAACTAAAACCCCCGACCAAAACACTGCACTGCCCCCACCCATAATCCACATTCAATGCCGGTCTCCCCCTCCCAAAACGGCGTCCAACACTGTCCCTGACCACAAACTGTTACCAACTACACAAACCTATTACAGCTCTGTCTTTACACAGCAGCACCCAGCTGTCAGTTTGACAGTAGGGAATTGCCAGCAAGCGTTACAAGGATGAAGGACGGGGTGTACTACATACGTCCCGTGTACTTCAATGGACAGATGTAGCATGCCCAGCGTCCAACAACTGGCAGAGCCGGTGACTTGTCGGTGTGGTTCCCCTATCAAGATGGTTCCTGTAAGGACTGCGCAGGCGCAATCCTTGCCGACGGAAATATCTGAACCTCGGGCGGCATCCAGGCTCATTCCTTAACATCCCCGTGGATCGGAGGATGTTAAAAAAAAAGAGCCAGGAGGCCGAGCGAGTGTAGCGAGGACGCAAGGCCAACTGGCCACTTACCCCAAATTCCACGTCGCCCTGGAGGTTCGGTGATTTCCGTCGGCAAGGATTGCGCCTGCGTAGTCCTTACAGGAACCATCTCGATAGAAGAACCACACCGACAAGTCACCGGCTCTGCCAGTTGGACGCTGGGCATGCGACATCTGTCCATTGAAGTACACAGGACGTATGTAGTACGCCCCGTCCTTCAGCCTAGTAACGCTTGCTGGCAATTCCCTACCTTCCCGGAACCATACCGTCAGATCACCGTGATGTGAAATTTGGGTTTGAGTTTAACAGCTGCAGTGCCCATGAGGAAGACCAATCGCTGCTAGTGGTGGGGCCCGTGCTTTATGGTGGTGCATTTTGACTATTTATAACTATTATTATTTCAGGTACTTATATATAGCGCTGTTGGGTAAGGTTTAGGGTTGGGTAAATCTCACTTGGTGATTAAAAATAGTGGGCCAGATTCAGGTAGCATTGCACTTTTCTTACGGAGGCGCAGCGTACCGTTTTGCCGCTGCGCCTCTGTAAATTACCTGCGCTACGCTTGATTCACGGAGCAGTAGCTCCGTAATTTGCGTGAGCGCTTCGGAAAACTGCCCGGCGTAAGCGCGCTTAATTTAAATGATCCCATAGGGGGCGTGGATCATTTAAATTAGGCGCATTCCCGCGCCGAGCGTAGTGCGCATGCTCCGTCGGGAAACTTTCCTGACGTGCATTGCGGCAAATGACGTCGCAAGGACGTCATTTGCTTCAAAGTGAACGTAAATGGTGTCCAGCGCCATTCACGATTCACTTACGCAAACAAAGTTAAATTTTAAATTCGCGACGCGGGAACGACGGGTATACGTAGCATTGGCTGCCCCTGCTAATAGCAGGAGCAGCCTTACGCGGAACCCGACGAACGGAAACTACGTAAACTGCGTACGCAGGGCTCGCGTAGGGTTGTGAATCGGCGTTAGTATGCAATTTGCATACTATACGCTGACCACTACGGGAACGCCCCCTAGCGGCCATCGTAAGAATGCAGCCTACGATACGACGGCATAAGGAGCCTTATGCCAGTCATATCTTAGGCTGCAGTCGGCGTATCGAGGTTCCTGAATCGGGAGCATTCGAGACGCCGGCGCAAGTAAGCAATTGCGCTGCGTAACTTTGGTTACGCAGACGCAATTGCTACCTGTATCTACCCCAATCTTTAATCAAAGCAGCTTGTGTGATTGGTCCTTTTTTTTTTTCCAGCTGCCGCCTCGCCAGCTCCTCCCTGTTTTCCGGCGCGTTCTATATACTTAGTACGAATAGAGAAGCTCATTTTTAGATGTAATTACTGAGGCTGAACAATACGACTTAAACTTCTCTTTCACGTGAATCCAGAAGGCGAAAACGAATCTCCTTTTGACGCGTCGGCACCCGATTGAAGCTCGCGGAGGAAAGACGAGCCGCCCCCCCCGACCCAGGAATCAAACGTTAATTTAACTTATTAAACAAAGTGCTTTGTGTTTTATTTCCAGCAGGAGAAGCGGAATCATTATAATCGTCTTCCCAGCGTCGGGCCGCGCATTAGCCAGCTTTGAAAAAAATGCCGCGTGAGGGGTAGACGGTGAGTCACGGCCTGACTCAACGCGAGGAGAGAATGAGCCGTGACCGCGGCACACTTAAAGAGGCACTCCGGGCAAAAACGCGGTGTTCAGTAAGAATAAATTGTGCAGAACAGAACGGATACCTCCCTGTACTTGATCTTGTTAAGGGTCTTATGGAAGGAATAATGAATAAAAATGAAAGGGGGTGTAAATTGAGGTGAAAAAAACTCCTGTGATGCCGCAGCCAGGGCAGGCCTTAGGTGTTCAGGCGCCCTGTGCAAGCTAATCCTGTGGCACCCCCCCCATCTTCACCTCTCGCCCCCTGGTCACCTAAACATACACAAAGAGGACCCCTTTACATTACACAGCACCCGGCATCACTGGACCCCTTTACATTACACAGCACCCTGCATCACTGGACCCCTTTACATTACACAGCACCCTGCATCACTGGACCCCTTTACATTACACAGCACCCTGCATCACTGGACCCCTTTACATTACACAGCACCCTGCATCACTGGACCCCTTTACATTACACAGCACCCTGCACCTCTGGACCCCTTTACATTACACAGCACCCTGCATCACTGGACCCCTTTACATTACACAGCACCCGGCATCACTGGACCCCTTTACATTACACAGCACCCTGCATCACTGGACCCCTTTACATTACACAGCACCCTGCATCACTGGACCCCTTTACATTACACAGCACCCTGCATCACTGGATCCCTTTACATTACACAGCACCCTGCATCACTGGACCCCCTGCATGTTACACAGACCCCCCTTCAGTGCAGACCCCCCTTCAGTGTATCCACCCCTTCAATGCAGACCCCCCCCCGTTCAGAGTAGCCCCCCCTTGTTGCCAGTCTGACACCCCCCCCCCAGTGTGTGGTACGCCCCCAAACCCCCCTTGTATGCCTCTGGATGGCCGCACGGCGCCCCTGTTTCCCATGGCGCCCTGTGCGGCCGCACAGCTCGCACACCCCAAAGGCCGGCCCTGACCCTGCATCACTGGACCCCTTTACATTACACAGCACCCTACATCACTGGAACCCTTTACATTACACAGCACCCTGCATCACTGGACCCCTTTACATTACACAACACCCTGCATCACTGGACCCCTTTACATTACACAGCCCCCTGCACCTCTGGACCCCTTTACATTACAAAGCACCCTGCATCACTGGACCCCTTTACATTACACAGCACTCTGGACCCCTTTACATTACACAGCACCCTGCATCACTGGACCCCTTTACATTACACAGCCCCCTGCACCTCTGGACCCCTTTACATTACACAGCACCCTGCATCACTGGACCCCTTTACATTACACAGCACTCTGGACCTCTGGGCCCTTTACATTACACAGCACCCTGCATCACTGGACCCCTTTACATTACACAGCACTCTGGACCCCTTTACATTACACAGCACCCTGCATCACTGGACCCCTTTACATTACACAGAACCCTGCAGTTATGGACCCCCTGCATGTTACACAGACCCCCCTTCAGTGTATCCACCCCTTCAATGCAGATCCCCCCCGTTCAGAGTAGCCCCCCCTTGTTGCCAATCTGACCCCCCCCCCCCAGTGTGTGGTACGCCCCCAAACCCCCCTTGTACACCTCTGGATGGCCGCACGGCGCCCCTGTTTCCCATGGCGCCCTGTGCGGCCGCATAGCTCGCACACCCCAAAGGCCGGCCCTGACCGCAGCCCCCCCCAGCCCAGAGCCCCCCTTTTACTTACCTGAACCCGGTCTTTCCAGTGACGGGGACGAGCACACCAGCTCCAGCCGGTGTCTCGGGTCCTGATTGGATAGATTGATAGCAGAGCAGCCAGTGGTTCCCGTTCAGTGGCGGTGCGTCCATAGAGGGCGCGGGAGTGCCGCCCCCTCTCTCTCCTGCACCGCCACTGAATACAATACATTGGTTCATGCATTGCATGAATCTATGTATCGTCGCTGCCGCCCACTATTCAGATGGCCAGCCCCCTGGTGAGCGCCAGTCATCTAAATATTGGCAGCTGGTTGGCTTTGGAAGTGTCTATCGGACAGTCTGATAGGCTTTCCGATTACCGGGGACGCACCGGTAACCTGATTGGCTGAAGCGTCATCGGGGGATAGTGGAAGGAGGGTGGCTGACCCCAGAAAGGTAAGTGCCGGGCGGGGGATCTGACTGGCAGCATTTTACAGGGCACAGTGGGGACAATTGATGTGGGCACAGTGGGGACAATTGATGTGGGCACAGTGGCTACAATTGATGTAGGCACAGTGGCTACAATTGATGTGGGCACAGTGTGGACAATTGATGTGGGCACAGTGTGGACAATTGATGTGGGCACAGTGGCTACAATTGATGTGGGCACAGTGGGGACAATTGATGTGGGCACAGTGTGGACAATTGATGTGAGCACAGTGGCTACAATTGATGTGGGCACAGTGGCTACAATTGATGTGGGCACAGTGGGGACAATTGATGTGGGCACAGTAGCTACAATTGCTGTGGGCACAGTGTGGACAATTGATGTGGGCACAGTGTGGACAATTGATGTGGGCACAGTGTGGACAATTGATGTGGGCACAGTGGCTACAATTGATGTGGGCACAGTGTGGACAAATGATGTGGGCACAGTGTGGACAATTGATGTGGGCACAGTGTGGACAATTGATGTGGGCACAGTTGCTACAATTGATGTGGGCACAGTGGCTACAATTGATGTGGGCACAGTGTGGACAATTGATGTGGGCACAGTGGCTACAATTGATGTGGGCACAGTGTGGACAAATGATGTGGGCACAGTGGGGACAATTGATGTGGGCACAGTGGGGACAATTGATGTGGGCACAGTGGCTACAATTGATGTGGGCACAGTGGCTACAATTGATGTGGGCACAGTGGCTACAATTGATGTGGGCACAGTGTGGACAATTGATGTGGGCACAGTGTGGACAATTGATGTGGGCACAGTGGCTACAATTGATGTGGGCACAGTGGGGACAATTGATGTGGGCACAGTGGGGACAATTGATGTGGGCACAGTGGGGACAATTGATGTGGGCACAGTGGCTACAATTGATGTGGGCACAGTGGCGACAATTGATGTGGGCACAGTGGTAACTAAATGATGGCATGGCACAATGGTAACAATTGATGGCATGGCACAGTGGCTGCGTTTGGCATGGCACAGTGGTGACAATTGATGGGCACAGTGGTGATAATTGATGGGCACAGTGGCGACAATTGATGGGCACAGTGGCTGCGTTTGATGGCAAAGTGGCTGTGTTTGGCATGGGCACAGTGGCGACAATTGATGTGCACAGTGGCTGCCTTTGATGGGCACAGTGAGACTGCATTTTTTTTCTTTTTTTTTGCACCCCCCCAAAAATTTTGAGCACCAGCCGCCACTGTTCCCGCTGCTGGCAATCAAATCCAATGACGCGGGGAGGGGCGGGGCCGGGTCCTGCTGTCTGTGTCAATAGACACGGCAGCAGCAGGACACAGGAGGGTGACCCGAGGGAGAGCGCTTCTCCGATGGGGGCACTCGAGAAGAGGAGGAGCCAGGAGCAGAATCCGAGGGACCCCAGGAGGGGAGGATCGGGGCCACTCTGCAAAACCAACTGCATGGAGGAGGTAAGTATGACTCTTTAATAACCCAAAATCGCGAGGGGGGGGGGGGACGCAAATTCCCACTACGCAAAGCGTAAATGGGGCCTAATGCCACCCCTAGGCATCAGCACCATGTAGCGCAATATAATGGTCGGATGGCATGTGAACTTTTTTCCGCTCCTATGCTTTTTTTTTTTTAACCTTCTAGCGCGTATCGTTTTACGCGCCAAAAAGGTGCCGACACAATCTATAAAATTGCGGGACTTGCGAACGTGTTTGTTGAATGCGCATGGGCGCCGTTAAGAATAAAATGCGTCTGCGGAACGCAGCCAGTTTTTGTGCGGTTGGGAGAAAACGCGCAAACGCACAACTCTGAACTGAGCCCAAAGTGCTCATTCACACCACGAGGTGCGTCCAAATTTTTTATTTTTTGCACTTCCATGTTCTCTTTTTCTTTTCCGCGTTCCCGCACATCACGTTTTACGTGCAGAAAAGGTGGTCGGCACGACTTTAAAAATTGCGCCGCACCGAAACGTGCGGTACCGCGCATTTTTCCGCTTTGTAAGCACGTGGGTGTCTGTTAGAAGCGTATGGGCGCCTTTAAGAAAATAATGCATCTGCGAAATGCAGGCAGTTTTTGTGCGGTTGCGAGAAAACGCACAAATCTGAACTCAGCCCAAGGGGCTCATTCACATCACAAGGTGCGTCCAAACATGTGTTTTTTTTTTGCGATCCTACGTTTTTTTTCACTGAGTTTCCGCATGTTGCATTTACATACAAAAAATAAGGTGCCCGACGCAATTTTTTAAATTGCGGTGCACCAAAAATGCTCGGCGCTGCAATACCATGAGCTTTTGGCGCTTGGAAACGCACGAGCATGTGTTAGATGCTTATAGGCGTGATTAAAAATGACCGCATCTGTGAAACGCAGACGTTTTTTGTGCGGTTTGCGAGAAAACACTCAAACGCACACATCTGAAAACGCACACATCTGAAAACGCACACATCTGAAAACGCACACATCTGAAAACGCACACATCTGAACTGAGCCTAATGGGGCTCATTCACACCACGAGGTGCGTACAAGGATGTGCGCTTGTTTGCGTTTTTTTGCGCTCCCATAGCATGAGCTTGATTAGCTGCATCCTCGGCTACTCTAGATGCTTCCAGGTTCATTACTCGCAGTAGATGGTCAAGCATAGCATGAGCTTGATTAGCTGCATCCTCGGCTACTCTAGATGCTTCCAGGTTCATTACTCGCGGTAGATGGTCAAGCATAGCATGAGCTTGATTAGCTGCATCCTCGGCTAATCTAGACGCTTCCAGGTTCATTACTCGCAGTAGATAGTCAAGCATAGCGTGAGCTTGATTAGCCGCATCCTCGGCTACTCTAGACGCTTCCAGGTTCATTACTCGCAGTAGGTAGTCAAGCATAGCATGAGCTTGATCATCTGCATCCTCGGCTACTCTAGATGCTTCCAGGTTCATTACTCGCAGTAGATGGTCAAGCATAGCGTGAGCTTGATTAGCTGCCTCCCCGGCTACTCTAGTCGCTTCCAGGTTCATTACTCGCGGTAGATAGTCAAGCATAGCATGAGCTTGATTAGCTGCCTCCCCGGCTACTCTAGTCGCTTCCAGGTTCATTACTCGCAGTAGATGGTCAAGCATAGCATGAGCTTGATTAGCTGCATCCTCGGCTACTCTAGACGCTTCCAGGTTAATTTCTCGCAGTAGATAGTCAAGCATAGCGTGAGCTTGATTAGCTGCATCCTCGGCTACTCTAGACGCTTCCAGGTTCATCACTCACAATAGCTAATGCAGCTATTCAAGCTATTTTTAGCGGCGCTTTACCGTAGTTTTTGCAGCGCTTTTTTCGGCCGATAGCGCGGCACTTTTAACCCCCTAGTGGCCGAAAAAGGGTTAAAGCCACCCACTGCTGCGGTTCTTTGCCGGCGGTTCGGGGGCGCTTTAGGAGTGGCGTATACACCCCGCTCCTACAGCACCTCAAAGATGCGGCTAGCAGGAATTTTTTTTTACCGTCCTGCCAGTGCACCGCTCCAGTGTGGAATCCCTCAGGATTTGAAAGGAGGGGCTCTTTCAGGGCGGTTTGCAGGCGCTATTCATAGGAGCCTGTGTGAACGCAGCCTAATCTAGCCAATGGATGACTGCTGTGAACTAGGAAGTGATGCAACACGTTGCTTGCAGGTTCATTACTCAACAATAGCTAATGTAGCTAATCAAGCACAGCTTGAGCTTGATTTAGCTGCATCCTTGGCTAATCTAGCCAAGGAATGACTGCTGTGAACTAGGAAGTGATGTAAGACGTGTCACTTCCAGGTTCATTTGTTGATCAATGAAGGAATGTTCCCTGATCACTTGAATGCCGCTGTTTACTACAGTCCTAGGCTGCCTGGGGCGGGCTACTTAATTGTAATGATCTCCTCACCATCTTCCCCAGGACATCGTCCAACCCGCTGCCCCGACCGGCCAAACAGGTTCCTAAGGTGTATTCAGTGAAAGCCAGATTCTATTCTGATGACGTTTTCACATGATCTCTGCCCCCCCCCCCCCCATTTTATAGACGTTCCCTAAAACCGGCTCATTGTAGATCAGACAGCACAGTCAGCGCTACTGCGAAACAATGAGTTCCTGGGTCTGTACACCCGCTGTGCCCATTATGAGGAGTTCCCACCATCCCTGTGCTGGGTTCCCGGGTCTGTACACCCGCCGTGCCCATTATGAGGGGTTCCCACCATCCCTGTGCTGAGTTCCCGGGTCTGTACACCCGCTGTGCCCATTATGAGGAGTTCCCACCATCCCTGTGCTGAGTTCCCGGGTCTCTACACCCGCTGTGCCCCATTATGAGGGGTTCCCACCATCCCTGTGCTGAGTTCCCGGGTCTGTACACCCGCTGTGCCCATTATGAGGGGTTCCCACCATCCCTGTGCTGAGTTCCCGGGTCTGTACACCCGCCGTGCCCATTATGAGGGGTTCCCACCATCCCTGTGCTGAGTTCCCGGGTCTGTACACCCGCTGTGCCCATTATGAGAGGTTCCCACCATCCCTGTGCTGAGTTCCCGGGTCTGTTCACCCGCTGTGCCCATTATGAGGGGTTCCCACCATCCCTGTGCTGAGTTCCCGGGTCTGTACACCCGCTATGCCCATTATGAGGGGTTCCCACCATCCCTGTGCTGAGTTCCCTGGGCTTTACACCCGCTGTGCCCATTATGAGGGGTTCTCACCATCCCTGTGCTGAGTTCCTGGGTCTGTACACCCGCTGTGCCCATTATGAGGGATTCCCACCATCCCTGTGCTGAGTTCCTGGGTCTGTACACCCGCTATGCCCATTATGAGGGGTTAATTTTGTTTATTGAAAAAATCTTACAAACAACAACTTATATCCAATAAAACCATAATAAATAAAACATATTTACAAAACAATTGAATATGACTATACAAAACAGAAACAAACACAAGAACATAAGAAACGGTGCAAACCAAATTGCGCACAACATAATCCCTACGGGAGAGCCAGACTAAAGAGCATCACCATGCATGTCACCTTTTATATAACGTGAGTGGGAACTGCCATTAAGGTGGCTGAGGCCGTTTCCCAGCCTGGCTACTCCCTCTCCCTGGAGAACCAGCGCGCTTCGTTGCACCCTGGCACTCTTCATCCATAGAGGATGCAGAACTGAACGAGTCCCATTCATAGTCATCCTCAGACAGTACCGTAAATTTATTCGCCAAAGGCAAAACCTCAGGACTTAAGGTAACTGTACCTCCTTTTTTCCCCTTCATTTTGCCTCTCCTCCTTTTATCCTCCAACCACTCCATATCATCCTTGGACAACCCGGAGTCAGCAGCCTCCCCACACCCTTCATCCCCCTCCCCCCCATACTCCCTTCCCTTATCTACCCCCAGGCCAGCCTCTTCACCATCCTCCCCACTCCTCTGCACCCCACGATCCTTAACAGGAACCCTGCAGCATCGAGGGAGGGGGACTGGCACCGCACCTGATGCACCAGCACCTCTTGCTGCCTCTGCGATTTTAGAAGACACAGAAGGATTGGACACATTCTCTGCAACTGACACCTTACTTACAGACTGGGAAGACACTGACACATTGGGAATTGGCACAGACTGGGGCACCACGGACACATTGGGAATTGGCACAGTCTGGGGCACCACGGACACATTGGGAATTGGCACAGTCTGGGGCACCACTGACTGGGGCACCACGGACACATTGGGAATTGGCACAGACTCAGATGGACTCACAGGCCCTCCAGCTGTTGAGCTCCGAGCATCCTCCATGTCCAGGCGGAAGAACTCCCTCATGAGCTCAGGCTTATTGTGCATTGCCTCAGGACACTGGCTATAAGGATGCCCCACCGCATTGCACAGATTGCACCTTATGATGTTACAATCCTTAGCCAGATGTCCTATACCCTGGCACAGAGAGCACTTCATCACTGGACAGGAGGACGCAAGGTGACTCTTGTCTCCACATTTATTGCACAGCTTTGGCTGGCCCGGATAGAAGATGGTCAGCCTGTCCCTCCCCAGGAAAGCCGAGGATGGCAGATGTTGGACGACATTATCAATGATCTTTAGTTTTAACTGAGCAGACCATCCCCCCGTCCATATTCCCCGATCATCCAGAATCTTCTTTAGGGGGCCCAGGACGTCTCCATACCTCCTCAGCCATATACATAGATCCCCCGGTGGTATGGACTCATTACGGACCAGAATCGTGACCACTTTAATGAGGGGCTGGCGGGAGACAAGTTTGGGCATGAGCCCCTTCCAGTCCGGCAGGCCCCTACACACGTGTTCATATTTCTCCCAAAAAATGTCCAAAGACTCCGGGCGGAGAAAGGACAAATCATACTCGTAGGAACCTGCCGGACTGATCAGGGCGAAGATATCTGCGGGCGTGAACCCCATCTGCAGAATCTTATCCACCACCGCCCTCCTATGTGGGGGGATTCCACCGCCTTCCCACCTCAGCTGCACAACATTCCTCCTTTTAAACAGGGAGGGAGACAACCCATTCCCATGCTCCTTCCCTGCTTGTTCCCCCTTCCCAGATCCTGCAGCAGCAACACCAGCATAGGATTTCCTTCCACCCCCAGTACTTGCAGTCCTGTCCTTAGACACAGTCACACCTGCCGGCAAAGCGTCTGATTCAGCTGGGATTGTATTAGCAGAATTACCCACCCCCTCCCCCCGCTCTGTACACACAGCTCCAGTCCTGTCCAATGCAGACTTCTGCAGAGTTGTGGCACCACTGCACCCAGCATCTCCTCCATCATTCACAGGTACAGCCGCTGTGCCTGGTCCAGGCAAAGTCACTGTATTGTCCATGGACCTCTCCGCAGACTGGCAGTTATCAGGTGTAGGCTGTACATTGTCTATGGGCTGACTGCCTGCAGCACTACAACCCTCAGCAAGCTTATTGTCATTAATAAAGTTCCCACCACCATCTTGCACACACACTGTACCTGCTTGCTGGGTTGTCACCTGTGCGACTTTATGGCTGGGATCAGAGCTTCCCTCAGCTGCTGCAGACTCCATGGTGGATCTTGCTCTCTCCACAGGACTAGAAACGGTGTCCATCTTGACATCACCATCCGGGGAAGCCGCATCTGGAGGGGATTCTAGCTTGGCTATGAAATCCAGCATGGCAGGACCTTCACCCTCCTGAGATGTGCCACATTGCTGGGGTGTGAAGGGGGCAGAGGGCTCAGCGGATGTCAGAGGTGCCTGCACCTGCATCTCCTCGCTGGCTTCCCCATCCTCCATGCATGAAGCGGCTCCACTTCTCATGCGATTAAATCGCTCCTCATTCTTATATATTTTTTTAAATATTCCGCTCTTCTCCTTCAGAGAATACAGAAAATCCTTCTGTTTCCTCACAGCTTGTTCCAGGTCCTTCAGCTCAGGCCTTAGAGCCGGTCTTTTCTTACTGTATACTTTAGCACAGATCTGCTTTTTCTTTCTGAACTCGGCCATCAAAACCATCAATTTCTCCTCCTCCTTCTCAATCCGCTTCAACTTACTGACAGTCCTCTGTCTGGAGGCTGACAGGGACTCATCTTTCCTTTGGGTAGGCCCAGAATCTTCCACAGGCCTATCCAGGGGGGCCCCGCCCGGCTCCTCCCCAGGATCCAGCATTCCTCCTGGGGAAGAGAAGTCACTCCAGCCCCTGGTCTCTGGAGCACAGGAGCTAAGGAACCAGCAACCACACCCTTCACTGACAAGGAGTGGAATGGCAGTTTCCCGCCATCCCTGTGCTGAGTTCCCTGGGCTTTACACCCGCTGTGCCCATTATGAGAGGTTCCCACCATCCCTGTGCTGAGTTCCCGGGTCTGTTCACCCGCTGTGCCCATTATGAGGGGTTCCCACCATCCCTGTGCTGAGTTCCCGGGTCTGTACACCCGCTATGCCCATTATGAGGGGTTCCCACCATCCCTGTGCT
Source organism: Rana temporaria (assembly GCF_905171775.1). NCBI lineage: Eukaryota > Metazoa > Chordata > Amphibia > Anura > Ranidae > Rana > Rana temporaria. The sequence goes on from NW_024404635.1 coordinate 36,740, forward strand.
GAGTTCCCTGGGCTTTACACCCGCTGTGCCCATTATGAGAGGTTCCCACCATCCCTGTGCTGAGTTCCCGGGTCTGTACACCCGCTGTGCCCCATTATGAGGGGTTCCCACCATCCCTGTACTGAGTTCCCGGGTCTGTACACCTGATGTGCCCATTGTGAGGGGTTCCCACCATCCCTGTGCTGAGTTCCCGGGTCTGTACACCCGCTGTGCCCATTATGAGGGGTTCCCACCATCCCTGTGCTGAGTTCCCGGGTCTGTTCACCCGCTGTGCCCATTATGAGGGGTTCCCACCATCCCTGTGCTGAGTTCCCGGGTCTGTACACCCGCTATGCCCATTATGAGGGGTTCCCACCATCCCTGTGCTGAGTTCCCTGGGCTTTACACCCGCTGTGCCCATTATGAGGGGTTCCCACCATCCCTGTGCTGAGTTCCTGGGTCTGTACACCCGCTGTGCCCATTATGAGGGATTCCCACCATCCCTGTGCTGAGTTCCTGGGTCTGTACACCCGCTATGCCCATTATGAGGGGTTCCCACCATCCCTGTGCTGAGTTCCCTGGGCTTTACACCCGCTGTGCCCATTATGAGGGGTTCCCACCATCCCTGTGCTGAGTTCCTGGGTCTGTACACCTGCTGTGCCCATTATGAGGGGTTCCCACCATCCCTGTGCTGAGTTCCTGGGTCTGTATACCTGCTGTGCCCATTATGAGGGGTTCCCACCATCCCTGTGCTGAGTTCCCGGGTCTGTACACCCGCTGTGCCCATTATGAGGGGTTCCCACCATCCCTGTGCTGAGTTCCCGGGTCTGTACACCCGCTGTGCCCATTATGAGGGGTTCCCACCATCCCTGTGCTGAGTTCCCGGGTCTGTACACCCGCTGTGCCCATTATGAGGAGTTCCCACCATCCCTGTGCTGAGTTCCCAGGTCTGTACACCCGCTGTGCCCATTATGAGGGGTTCCCACCATCCCTGTGCTGAGTTCCCGGGTCTGTACCCCCGCTGTGCCCATTATGAGGGGTTCCCACCATCCCTGTGGTGAGTTCCCGGGTCTGTACACCCGCTGTGCCCATTATGAGGGGTTCCCACCATTCCTGTGCTGAGTTCCCGGGTCTGTACACCCGCTGTGCCCATTATGAGGGGTTCCCACCATCCCTGTGCTGAGTTCCGGGGTCTGTACACCCGCTGTGCCCCATTATGAGGGGTTCCCACCATCCCTGTGCTTGTCGTTCATAAAGGAGCAGGAGCAGCCCCTTGAAATGAATTGGCCGCCCTATGCATGACACGCAAAATTGTGTGAAAATCGCGAGGGGGCACGCAAATTCCCACTACACAAAGTGTGAATGCCACCCCTAGGCATCAGCACCATGTAGCACAATATAATGGTCCGATGGCATGTGAACTTTTTTGCGCTCTTATGCGTTTTTTTTTTTAACCTTCCTGCGCGTTGCGTTTTACGTGCCAAAAAGGTGCCGACACAATCTATAAAATTGCGGCACTTGCGAACGTGTTTGCTGAATGCGCATGGGCGCCATTAAGAATAAAATGCTTCTGCGAAATGCAGCCAGTTTTTGTGCAGTTGAAACGTGCAAACGCACAACTCTAAACTGAGCCTAAAGGGCTCATTCACACCACGTGGTGCGTCCAAACGTGCGGTTTTTTTTTTGCGTTCCTACGTTTTTTTTCACTGAGTTTCCGCGTGTCGCATTTACATGACAAAAAAAAGGTGCCCGACGCAATTTTTTAAATTATGGTGCACCAAAAATGCTCGGCGCTGCAGTACCATGAGCTTTTGGCGCTTGCAAACGCGCGCGCATGTGTTAGATGCTTATAGGCGCGATTAAAAATGACCGCATCTGTGAAAAGCAGACTTTTTTTGTGCGGTTTGCGAGAAAACACTCAAACGCACACATCTGAACTCAGCCTAGGGGGGGGCTCATTCACACCACGAGGTGCGTAGTTGCGTACAAGCATGTGCGCTTTTTCTTTTTTTTGGCGTTCCCGTATTCCTTTTTTTTTTGTGCATTCACCCGTGTCGATTTTTACGTGCAAAAAAAAAATAAATGTTAGCGTGAGTTTTTTAAAACTCCAGCACACCGAAACGCATGGCACCATGCGTTTGCTAGACCGCACGTAAGTGCCTTTAAAAATTAACGGCGGCCATGAGCATCTGCGAAAAGCAGCCATTTTTTCCTGGGCTTGTGAGAAAATGCACATAGATCTGAACTGTGCGGCTCATTCAACACCTTGAGGTGCGTCAAAGCATGTACGTTTTATTTTTTTTTGCGTTCCCGTATTTTTTTTATTTTTTGCGTTCCCATATTCCCTTTTTTATTTTTTGTATTTTTAATTTTTTTTTGCGTTCCCGTATTCCCTTTTTTTATTTTTTTTGCCTTCCCATATTTTTATTTTTTTGTGTTCCCGTATTCCCTTTTTTTATTATTTACGTTCCTGTATTAAAAAAAATTTCTGCATTCCCGTATCGGTATTCCCTTTTTTATTTTTTGCGTTCCCGTATTAAAAAAAATTCTGCGTTCCCGTATCCGTATTCCCTTTTTTCTTTTTTGCGTTCTCGCACATTTACATGAAAAAAAAGGTGTCGGCGTGATTTTTTTTGCGTTCCCGTATTCCCTTTTTTCTTTTTTTGCGTTCCTGTATTAATTTATTTTTTTGCATTCGCATATTCCCTTTTTTATTTTTTGCGTTCCCGTATTTTTTTTTTTTTTTTTTATGTTCCCGTATTTTAAAAAAAATTTGTGTTCCCGTATTCCCTTTTTTTATTTTTTTGCGTTCTTGCACATGTAGATGCAAAAAAAAAGGTGTCGGCGTGATTTTTTTTCCGTTCCCGTATTCCCTTTTTTATTTCTTGCGTTCCCGTATTTTTTATTTATTTTTTTGCGTTCCCGTATTTATTTATTTTTTTGCGTTCCCGTATTCCCTTTTTTCTTTTTTTGTGTTCCCGTATTTTAAATTTTTTTTGCATTCCCGTATTCCCTTTTTTTTTTTGCGTTCCTGTATTTAAAATTTTTTTTTGTGTTCCCGCATTCCCTTTTTTTATTTTTTGCATTCTCGCACATTTAGATGCAAAAAAAAGGTGTCGGCGTGATTTTTTTTTTGCGTTCCTGTATTCCCTTTTTTTTTTTTTGCGTTCCCGTATTCCCTTTTTTTTTTTTTTGTGTTCCCGTATTTTTAATTTTTTTTGCATTCCTGTATTCCCTTTTTTTTTTCTTCCTGTATTTTAAATTTTTTTTTGCGTTCCCGCATTCCCTTTTTTATTTTTTGCGTTCCCGTATTTTTTTTTTTTTTTGCGTTCCCGTATTTCCTGTTTTATTTTTTTTGCGTTCCCGTATTTTTTATTTTTTTTTGCGTTCCCGTATTCCCCCTTTTTCTTATTGCATTCCCGTATTTTTTTTTGCGTTCCCGTATTCCCTTTTTTAAATTTTTTCCGTTCTCGCACATTTACATGGAAAAAAAAGGCGTTGGCGCAATTTATATATTTTTTTTAAAATTGCTGCACACTGAAATGCGCGAAAGCTGCGTTTTTGGCGTTTACTAGACGCCTATAGTCGCCATTTAAGATTTAACGGCGGCCATGCGCATTTGCGTTTTTGTGGAGGTTTATGAGAAAATGCGCGACTTCCCAAAGGGGAACCCCCCACGTGTTTTTTTTTTTTATATTATTATATTTTTTATTTTAAATGTGTACTGTCGCTTTAATTTTTTATTTCAGGGGATCCCCTGTGATGTCATCTATTGTCATAAAAAAAAAAAAAAAAAAAAGACCTTTTATGGTCAATGATGTCACTCAGGGATCCCGGGATTTTAGATCGTTTTTAATGCGTCAAATTCATCGCACTTGGTAGATTTTTCTTTTTCAGAACGGAATCTGAGATGTTGGGGGTGTATTTAGCGAAGGGCGATTTCCTCCCCCTTCCACCGGTACAGGGAGGAGGGGAGGAGGAGAAGCTGTCAGGTTGTAGGACCCAGCAGCTGACAGATGTGACCCGGGAGGGGGGGGTGGGGGGTGCGCAATGTGGGAGGGGTTCCCTCTGTGTACATAGAGATCCTCATATATTCAGATCTTCCAGCCTCACTCATCCTTCTTCGCTCAGCATCCTCACCTTGGTCCATCGGACGCTGTAGGACGCCCACCCTCCAACGTCGTGGTAACCCCCCCCCTTCCACCGGTAAACAGAGCCAGCTAGTGACGGAGTCGCGTTGGGAGGGGACCTGCTGCACCTGTCTGGCTGGAAGAACCAGATCCGCCACCCTGGGCAGCAGCCATATGGATGTGCTGGAGGGGGGGAGCCACTGAGACTCGGTGACTAAGCTGTGCAAGCGTGAGGGGCTCCTCGCTCTCTGACCCCCCCACCACCACCACTGTCACCGTCACCTTCATCCCTACCATCGTCATCTCTACCACCAACACCTCCACCACCCGCCGCCGCCGCCATGTCCAGGGAGTGCGTCCAGATCCCAGACGACCGGGACTTTCACAACTTCAGGACGGAGTGCGACTCGGAGGCCGGCTGGACCTTGACGTACAACAAGTCTGGGATCACCGTGTGGGTGCAGATCCTGGAGGAGGAGCGGGCCCTGCACAAGATCAAGGTGAGGGCGGCAAAGGAGATCGACACGAGGTCACCTGTTCTCTACTACCAAATAGAAGGAAGGGGGGGGGTCATAAAATTAAAATGGGACACCTGTGTGAGAAGCCTTGTCTCTACCACCAAAAGGGGGGGTGGGGGGTCATAAAATAGGACACGTATGTGAGAAGCCTTATCTCTACCACCAAAAAGGGGGGGGTCATAAAATAGGACACCTGTGTGAGAAGCCTCGTCTCTACCACCAAAAAGGGGGGGTCATAAAACGGGACACCTGTGAGAGAAGCCTCGTCTCTACCACCAATAAGGGGGGGCCATAAAATAGGACACCTGTGAGAGAAGCCTCGTCTCTACCACCAAAAAGGGGGGGTCATAAAATGGGACACCTGTGTGAGAAGCCTCGTCTCTACCATCAAAAAGGGGGGGTCATGAAATTGCACACCTGTGTTAGAAGCCTCGTCTCTACCATCAAAAAGGGGGGGCCATAAAATGGGACACCTGTGTGAGAAGCCTCGTCTCTACCATCAAAAAGGGGGGGTCATGAAATTGCACACCTGTGTTAGAAGCCTCGTCTCTACCATCAAAAAGGGGGGGTCATAAAATGGGACACCTGTGAGAGAAGCCTAGTCTCTACCATCAAAAAGGGGGGGTCATAAAATGGGACACCTGTGTGAGAAGCCTAGTCTCTACCATCAAAAAGGGGGGGTCATGAAATTGCACACCTGTGTTAGAAGCCTCGTCTCTACCATCAAAAAGGGGGGGTCATAAAATGGGACACCTGTGAGAGAAGCCTAGTCTCTACCATCAAAAAGGGGGGGTCATAAAATGGGACACCTGTGTGAGAAGCCTAGTCTCTACCACCAAAAAGGGGGGGTCATAAAACGGGACACCTGTGAGAGAAGCCTCGTCTCTACCACCAAAAAGGGGGGGTCATAAAATAGGACACCTGTGTGAGAAGCCTAGTCTCTACCATCAAAAAGGGGGGGTCATGAAATTGCACACCTGTGTTAGAAGCCTCGTCTCTACCATCAAAAAGGGGGGGTCATAAAATGGGACACCTGTGAGAGAAGCCTAGTCTCTACCATCAAAAAGGGGGGGTCATAAAATGGGACACCTGTGTGAGAAGCCTAGTCTCTACCACCAAAAAGGGGGGGTCATAAAACGGGACACCTGTGAGAGAAGCCTCGTCTCTACCACCAAAAAGGGGGGGTCATAAAATAGGACACCTGTGTGAGAAGCCTTGTCTCTACCACCAAAAGGGGGGGGGGGTCATAAAATAGGACACGTATGTGAGAAGCCTTATCTCTACCACCAAAAAGGGGGGGTGATAAAATGGGACACCTGTGTTAGAAGCCTAGTCTCTACCACGAAAAAGGTGGGGGTCATAAAATGGGACACCTGTGTTAGAAGCCTAGTCTCTACCACCAAAAAGGGGGGGTCATAAAATTGGACACCTGTGTGAGAAGCCTAGTTTCTATCACCAAAAAGGGGGGGTCATAAAATGGGACACCTGTGTGAGAAGAAGCCTTGTCTCTACCACCAAAAGGGGGGGGGGTTATAAAATAGGACACGTATGTGAGAAGCCTTATCTCTACCACCAAAAAGGGGGGGTCATAAAATGGGACACCTGTGTTAGAAGCCTAGTTTCTATCACCAAAAAGGGGGGGGGGGTCATAAAATGGGACACCTGAGGCTTCTCACACAGGTGTGTTACTACCGGGGGACTCCAGTTCACCACACACATTACAATCTGACCGTGCAATTGTTGTACAATCAACAATGTATCTTGTAAAAGTCTCAGTATCCGCTCTCACATGTTACATTGTATCTCTAGTGCTAGTCGTTGTATCCGCTCTCACATGTTACATTGTATCTCTATGACTAGTCGTTGTATCCGCTCTCACATGTTACATTGTATCTCTATTGCTAGTCGTATCCGCTCTCACATGTTACATTGTATCTCTATTGCTAGTCGTATCCGCTCTCACATGTTACATTGTATCTCTAGTGCTAGTCGTTGTATCCGCTCTCACATGTTACATTGTATCTCTATGACTAGTCGTTGTATCCGCTCTCACATGTTACATTGTATCTCTAGTGCTAGTCGTTGTATCCGCTCTCACATGTTACATTGTATCTCTAGTGCTAGTCGTTGTATCCGCTCTCACATGTTACATTGTATCTCTAGTGCTAGTCGTTGTATCCGCTCTCACATGTTACATTGTATCTCTATTATAATCTCAGGATCTGCTCTCAGGAGTTCCATTGTGTGGAGAGGGTTCCTTCCTGTAAAAGCTGTGCAGAAATCATATAAGAGCTGTGTGGAAGGTTTTTTTTCCTGTAGGGGTAGGTGTGGGGTAGGTGTGGGGTATGTGCAGGGTAGGTGTGGGGGTAGGTGCGGGGTAGGTGTAGGGTAGGTGTGGGGGTATGTGTGGGGGTATGTGTGGGGTATGTGCAGGGGTCGGTGCGGCGTATGTGCAGGGTCGGTGCGGGGTAGGTGCAGGGTAAGTGCGGGGTCGTTGCGGGTTAGGTGTGGGGTAGGTGCAGGGTCATTGCGGGGTAGGTGCGGGGTCGTTGCGGGGTAGGTGCGGGGTCGTTGCGGGGTAGGTACAGGGTCATTGGGGGTAGGTGCAGGGTAAGTGTGGGGTCATTGGGGGTCGTGGCGGGGTCTTTGGGGGTCGTTGCAGGGTCGTTGTGGGTTAGGTGTGGGGTAGGTGCGGGGTTGTTGGGGGTAGGTGCGGGGTAGGTGTGGGGTCGTTGCGGGGTAGGTGCAGGGTAAGTGCGGGGTCGTTGCGGAGTAGATGCAGGGTCGTTGGGGGTAGGTGCAGGGTAGGTGCGGGGTCGTTGCGGGGTAGGTGCAGGGTAAGTGCGGGGTCGTTGCGGGGTAGATGCAGGGTCGTTGGGGGTAGGTGCAGGGTAGGTGCGGGGTCGTTGCGGGGTAGGTGCAGGGTCGTTGCGGGGTAGGTGCAGGGTAAGTGTGGGGTCGTTGCGGGGTAGGCGCGGGGTAGTTGTGGGGTAGGTGCGGGGTCATTGGGGGGTAGGTGCGGGGTCGTTGGGGGTAGGTGCAGGGTCAGTGCGGGGTCGTTGCGGGTTAGGTGTGGGGTAGGTATGGGGTTGTTGCGGGGTAGGTGCAGGGTCGTTGCCGGTTAGGTGTGGGGTCGTTGCGGGGTAGCTGCGGGGTTGTTGCGGGTTATGTGTGGGGTAGGTGCAGGGTCGTTGCCGGGTAAGTGCGTGGTCGTTTGCGGGGTCATTGCGGGGTCGTTGCGGGGTAGTTGAGGGTTAGGTGTGGGGTAGGTGCGGGGTCGTTGTCGGGTAGGTGCAGGGTAGGTGCGGGGTCGTTGCGGGGTCGTTGCGGGTAGGTGCGGGGTCGTTGCAGGGTCGTTGCGGGGTAGGTACAGGGTCGTTGCAGGGTCGTTGCGGGGTAGGTGCGGGGTCGTTGCAGGGTCGTTGCGGGGTAGGTACAGGGTCGTTGCAGGGTCGTTGCGGGGTAGGTGCGGGGTCGTTGCAGGGTCGTTGCGGGGTAGGTACAGGGTCGTTGCAGGGTCGTTGCGGGGTAGGTCCGGGGTCGGTGCGGGGTCAGTGCGGTGTGAGATATATACAGGGACCCCTGGTGGTTACACTGAGTCCACGAGTTACAATGTATCTATTAATAGTATCAGGAACTGCAGCAGATTAAAGTTCCTTCTGGTGAGAAGCTGAATACAGGGAGTGGGATGGAGATGAAGGGAACGAGATGTAAGGAATCTCCACTCACCGGCCCCTTTATTAGGTCCCCCTTCTATTCCCGGGTCCCCACCATTACACCCCCACCACCAGCCTGAACCGGTGATACCCCCATCCCCCCACACCATTACACCCCCCACCACCAGCCTGAACCGGTGATACCCCATCCCCCACACCATTTTTTTTTACGAATTTGCAATTATTTTCTTTCGAATTTTGTTTTGAATTCCTGATTTGTTTCAAATTTTTTTGAATTGCAATCATAATGAATGACCCACATCTCTACTGCCGTGTGATTGACTGATTAGCAATTTGTGTTACCAAAGCAATTGAACAGGTGTACCTAATAAAGTGCCCGGTGAGTTGGTATACAAGGAAAGGGATGTATATACACTATATTGCCAAAAGTATTGGGACACCTCCTTTACACACACACATGAACTTTAATGGAATCCCAGTCGTAGGTCGTACACACACGAAACGAAAAATACTGCTTTGAAAGCAATCGTACAATAATTGGATCGTTAGTAAAGAGATTTTCGAGAGCCGATCGCGACAGTTCATCTGATTGGACAATCTCTGAGGAACACCTTGTTGTATCGATGCCACGAAGAATGAAGGCAAAAGGGGGCCCAACCCGCTACTAGCAAGGTGTACCTAATAAAGTGACCGGTGAGTGTATACAGGGGGGGGGGGGTTCCGTGTCTGGCGGTGTACTGGTGTTGTAGTATTCCCCCTCATTGATTGTCCTATACAAAGCGATGATGAAATGTAGCACAGGGCGGGGGGGTCTCCGGAGAGCAGAACACAAAAATTGCTTCCCCCAGGATAGTCCTCCATATCATCCATCCAGTCCTCGCCACCTCTCTTTATTAGGAGCGCTGTAGAGGAGGGATCGGTGACATCTCATCGGTGGATATGCAGTTGGTAGTGATTGGCAGGAGGAATACTCTGATGCCCAAACCCCCGAGTGTGATGTGACATCACTGCGCTGTCTCTCCACCTCGCCCAATCAGAGAGCACTTTACAATTACTGAGAGAAGCGGAAAGCATTCTCTGGATGGTGCCATTTGTGACATCACAGGGCCCCCCTCATTGATCGTCCTATACAAAACGATGATGAAATGTAGCACGGGGGGGGGGGGGCTCCGGAGAGAAGAACACAAAAATCGCTTCCCCTAGGACAGTCCTCCATATCATCCAGCCAGTCCTCACCACCTCTCTTTATTAGGAGCGCTATAGAGGAGGGATCGGTGACATCTCATTGGTGGATATGCAGTTGGTAGTGATTGGCAGGAGGAATATTCTGATGCCCAAACCCCCGAGTGTGATGTGACATCACTGCGCTGTCTCTCCACCTCGCCCAATCAGAGAACACTTTACAATTACTGAGAGAAGCGGAAAAGCATTCTCTGGATGGTGCCATTTGTGACATCACAGGGCCCGACCTGCTCAACCGGCCCCCAGAGTGCACGCAACCCTCACATGTATGACACCCCAAGGGGTCCTATACAAAGCGATGATGAAATGTAGCACAGGACGGGGGGTCTCCGGAGAGAAGAACACAAAAATCGCTTCCCCCAGGACAGTCCTCCATATCATCCAGCCAGTCCTCGCCACCTCTCTTTATTAGGAGCGCTGTAGAGGAGGGATCGGTGACATCTCATTGATTGGATATGCAGTTGGTAGTGATTGGCAGGAGGAATATTCTGATGCCCAAACCCCCCGAGTGTGATGTGACATCACTGCGCTGTCTCTCCACCTCGCCCAATCAGAGAGCACTTTACAATTACCGGGAGAAGCAGAAAGCATTCTCTGGATGGTGCCATTTGTGACATCACAGGGCCCCCCTCATTGATCGTCCTATACAAAACGATGATGAAATGTAGCACGGGAGAGGGGGGGTCTCCGGAGAGAAGAACACAAAAATCGCTTCCCCCAGGACAGTCCTCCATATCATCCATCCAGTCCTCGCCACCTCTCTTTATTAGGAGCGCTGTAGAGGAGGGATCGGTGACATCTCATTGGTGGATATGCAGTTGGTAGTGATTGGCAGGAGGAATATTCTGATGCCCAAACCCCCGAGTGTGATGTGACATCACTGCGCTGTCTCTCCACCTCGCCCAATCAGAGAGCACTTTACAATTACCGGGAGAAGCGGAAAGCATTCTCTGGATGGTGCCATTTGTGACATCACAGGGCCCGACCTGCTCAACCGGCCCCCAGAGTGCACGCAACTCTCACATGTCCAATACGAAGCGATGATGAAATGTAGCACAGGGCGGGGGAGTCTCCAGAGAGAAGAACACAAAAATTGCTTCCCCCAGGACAGTCCTCCATATCATCCATCCAGTCCTCGCCACCTCTCTTTATTAGGAGCGCTGTAGAGGAGGGATCGGTGACATCTCATTGGTGGATATGCAGTTGGTAGTGATTGGCATTACACCTGTAAGGGGCCCAATGGTCCTTAGGGCCCCTTACAGGCCCGGCTGGCCCCCCTCCTGTTTTTTTTTTTTGCATAACACCTGTAAGGGGCCCGATGGTCCTTAGGGTCCCTTACAGTCCGGGCTGGCCCCACTCCCGTTTTTTTTTTTTTTAATTTGTGATGACTGCCCTGACCTCATATTATACGGTTTTGGTAAATCTGAAGACAAAAATCTGCAGAGAATCTAATAGTGTGTATGGGGGGGGGGGGGTTAAGGCCCTGATCTATGTATTATATCTGTGTGTTTCCCTGTTGGATTGAAGTGTGATGTGTTATTGAAATGCCAAAGAAAATATAAAGGATAACAGCATTGCGGCACTTCTCCATCGACCACGAGAAAGACGAAAATAGCCGCATTCCATTCAACCTTCACCCAACGAGTGATGAGCGGCATTTATAGAAAGACAACAATCCAAGCCGGGAGCCTTGGTGCAGAAATATAATCGTCACCAATTTTAGATGCATATAATGGGCACAGCGGGTGAACAGACCCGGGAACTCAGCACAGGGATGGTGGGAACCCCTCATAATTGGGCACAGCAAGTGTACAGACCCGGGAACTCAGCACAGGGATGGTGGGAACCCCTCATAATGGGCACAGCGGGTGTACAGACCCGGGAACTCAGCACAGGGATGGTGGGAACCCCTCATAATGGGCACAGCGGGTGTACAGACCCGGGAACTCAGCACAGGGATGGTGGGAACCCCTCATAATGGGCACAACGGGTGTACAGACCCGGGAACTCAGCACAGGGATGGTGGGAACCCCTCATAATGGGCACAGCGGGTGTACAGACCCGGGAACTCAGCACAGGGATGGTGAGAACCCCTCATAATGGGCACAGCGGGTGTACAGACCCGGGAACTCAGCATAGGGATGGTGGGAACCCCTCATAATGGGGCACCCTTCTTCTCTCTCTCCCCCCTTCTCTCACACATCTCTCTATCTCTTCCCTTCTCTCCCCCCTTCTTCTTCTTCTCCTCTCTCCCCCCTCTCTCTCCTTCTCTCATACATTTCCCCCCCCCCCTTCTTCTTCTTCTCTCTGATTGGAGTTCGATTGAGTGAGTCGGATTGTTCTGATCATAAACCGGTTCTCCCTCTTCTCACAAAGTGAACTTTCCACCTACTAAAAGTTTCCAGTCATTCTTCCATCCACTCCTGGAAGCGGGTGGAAGGTGTCGGGGGAGGTCCCCAGTGTGGGGTCAGCTCTCCACCTCTCTATACCTCTTTACGGCTCATCACACCTTACAATCTGATTGTACAATCTCCTTTGGATCTACTAACAGCAGCTATACAGCACAATAGCCTGTCTGATTATCTATACATTGATTGGATAGATTAGGTCGGTACTATTTATCTGATGGCAAATTTAAAAAAGGGGTTGTACAATCTGTGTATCCAGTGCATGGTGTCCATAAAAAGGCCACACACCTTACAATCGGACTGTACCATCTTCTTCAGTCTACATCGAGGTTCCCCAAACTTTATACACAAAGGGCTAGTTTACTGTCCTTCAAGCATTAGGGGGGCCGGAGTGGTGTCAGTGGGAGAAGATTTCCTGGCGTCGCTTCGAGTAAACAATGCCCCATCATTGGTATCAGTGGGAGGAATAGTGTCCCATCATTGGCATCAGTGGGAGGAATAGTGTCCCATCATTGGTGTCAGTGGGAGCAATAGTGCCCCATCATTGGTGTCAGAGGGAGGAATAGTGCCCCATCATTGGTGTCAGTGGGAGGAATAGTGTCCCACCATTGGTACTAGTGAGAGGAATCGTGCCCCATCATTGGTGTCAGTGGGAGAAAAAGTGTCCCATCATTGGTATCAGTGGGAGGGATAGTGTCCCATCATTGGTGTCAGTGGGAGGAATAGTGTCCCATCATTGGTATCAGTGGGAGGAATAGTGTCCCATCATTGGTATCAGTGGGAGGAATAGTGTCCCATCATTGGAGTCAGTGGTAGGAATAGTGTCCCATCATTGGTGTCAGTGAGAGGAATAGTGTCCCATCATTGGTATCAGTGGGAGGAATAGTGTCCCATCATTGGTATCAGTGGGAGGAATAGTGTCCCATCATTGGTATCAGTGGGAGGAATAGTGTCCCATCATTGGTGTCAGTGGGAGGAATAGTGTCCCATCATTGGTATCAGTGGGAGGAATAGTGTCCCATCATTGGTGTCAGTGGGAGGAATAGTGTCCCATCATTGGTGTCAGAGGGAGGAATAGTGTCCCATCATTGGTGTCAGTGGGAGGAATAGTGTCCCATCATTGGTGTCAGTGGGGGGAATAGTGTCCCATCATTGGTGTCAGTGGGAGGAATAGTGACCCATCATTGGTGTCAGTGGGAGGAATAGTGTCCCATCATTGGTGTCAGTGGGAGCAATAGTGTCCCATCATTGGTGTCAGTGGGAGAATAGTGACCCATCATTGGTGTCAGTGGGAGGAATAGTGTCCCATCATTGGTGTCAGTGGGAGGAATAGTGTCCCATCATTGGTGTCAGTGAGAGGAATAGTGTCCCATCATTGGTGTCAGTGGGAGGAATAGTGTCCCATCATTGGTGTCAGTGGGAGGAATAGTGTCCCATCATTGGTGTCAGTGGGAGGAATAGTGTCCCATCATTGGTGTCAGTGGGAGGAATAGTGTCCCATCATTGGTGTCAGTGGGAGGAATAGTGTCCCATCATTGGTGTCAGTGGGGGGAATAGTGTCCCATCATTGGTGTCAGTGGGAGGAATAGTGACCCATCATTGGTGTCAGTGGGAGGAATAGTGTCCCATCATTGGTGTCAGTGGGAGCAATAGTGTCCCATCATTGGTGTCAGTGGGAGGAATAGTGACCCATCATTGGTGTCAGTGGGAGGAATAGTGTCCCATCATTGGTGTCAGTGGGAGGAATAGTGTCCCATCATTGGTGTCAGTGAGAGGAATAGTGTCCCATCATTGGTGTCAGTGGGAGGAATAGTGTCCCATCATTGGTGTCAGTGGGAGGAATAGTGTCCCATCATTGGTGTCAGTGGGAGGAATAGTGTCCCATCATTGGTGTCAGTGGGAGGAATAGTGTCCCATCATTGGTGTCAGTGAGAGGAATAGTGTCCCATCATTGGTGTCAGTGGGAGGAATAGTGTCCCATCATTGGTGTCAGTGGGAGGAATAGTGTCCCATCATTGGTGTCAGTGAGAGGAATAGTTCCCCATCATTGATTGGCCCCAGGAGTAGGGATAAGTTCTCTACGGCTGTAGCTATAGCATCTTCTCTGCCATCAGTTGATTGGCCCCACGAGGGGCCTTCTGGCAGGCAGAATTTGTTCTCTCTGGCTGTCCCTATAGCTTTCCCTTCTCTGCTGTCCATTGATTGGCCCCCAGGAGTCGGGATGGATTCTCTACGACTGTATCTATAGCGTCTTCTCCTCTGCTGTCCTTTGATTGGCCCCCAGGAGTCGGGATGGATTCTCTACGACTGTATCTATAGCGTCTTCTCCTCTGCTGTCCATTAATTGGCCCCGGGAGTCGGGATGGATTCTCTACGACTGTATCTATAGCGTCTTCTCCTCTGCTGTCCATTGATTGGCCCCTGGGTGTCGGGATGGATTCTCTACGACTGTATCTATAGCGTCTTCTCCTCTGCTGTCCATTGATTGGCCCCGGGAGTCGAGATGGATTCTCTATGACTGTATCTATAGCGTCTTCTCCTCTGCTGTCCATTGATTGGCCCCTGGGTGTCGGGATGGATTCTCTACGACTGTATCTATAGCGTCTTCTCCTCTGCTGTCCATTGATTGGCCCCTGGGTGTTGGGATGGATTCTCTACGACTGTATCTATAGCGTCTTCTCCTCTGCTGTCCATTGATTGGCCCCGGGAGTCGAGATGGATTCTCTATGACTGTATCTATAGCGTCTTCTCCTCTGCTGTCCATTGATTGGCCCCTGGGTGTCGGGATGGATTCTCTACGACTGTATCTATAGCGTCTTCTCCTCTGCTGTCCATTAATTGGCCCCGGGAGTCGGGATGGATTCTCTACGACTGTATCTATAGCGTCTTCTCCTCTGCTGTCCATTGATTGGCCCCTGGGTGTCGGGATGGATTCTCTACGACTGTATCTATAGCGTCTTCTCCTCTGCTGTCCATTGATTGGCCCCGGGAGTCGAGATGGATTCTCTATGACTGTATCTATAGCGTCTTCTCCTCTGCTGTCCATTGATTGGCCCCTGGGTGTCGGG
>NW_024404636.1:0-51667 GCF_905171775.1 Rana temporaria
ACCTACCGTCCTACCCACCGAGCCACCTACCTACCCCTCCCCCTACTACCCACCAAGCCACCTACCTACCCCTACTACCCACCAAGCCACCTACCCCCCCTCCCCCTACTACCCACACACCGAGCCACACACCCCTACTACCCACCGAGCCACCCTCCGTCCTACCCACTGAGCCACCTACCCCCCCACCAAACTGGAGCTTCTTCCTGTACATGCTGAGGAGGCAGGTCCACAACGTGAGTACTTACCCATGAGCCACTGATCCACCGAGCCACATATCCCACTGAGCAGTGTGGGTACCTACCCACCGAGCCACCTACCCTACCCGTTGCCTTGCCCACCGGGTCGCCTGTTGTCTTACCCACACTGAGCCACCTACCCACTGCACCATCTCCTACCCCACCCAAACTCTGGAGCTTTGTTCTGTACATAGTGAAGAGGGAGCACCATGAGTAACTACCGTACTACCCACCGAGCCACCTACTACCTACCTTACTACCACCCCATACTACCCACCCAACTACCGTACACTGCACCTCCCACCAAACTGGAGCTTTATCCTCCGGTCCGCACCATGGGTACTGACCTCCCAATACTTTCATTACTACCCACTGAGCCATCTCTATTGCTACTCTACTATCCACCCAACTAACTCCACCCCATTCTACCCACCTCCCTCCAAACTTCATCTTGTACTTGCTGAGGAGTACTACCCACCCAACTACCTTCATGTCTACCCTCCATGCTACCCACCACCGCCCCCAACTTCCTCTCCGACTACCTACCAATCTCTGGAGCTTCATCATCAGCTGCACTACCCCTCCTACCTACTGCGCTACCCCATTCCTCATACTATCCACTGAACTTCTAGAGGATCATCCCTGAACATTCTGAGCAATCAAGTACCTTCTCCTACCCACTGCACCCCTTACTACCTTACCATCTACCTCATTCTACCCGCTCTATGCATCCTTTACTGTGCTCCCTACCACCTCATACTACCCAATGTACTGCCCACTGCACCCCCTTCCCTGCCCCACATATCATTCTGCTACTCGCTGTACTACCCACTGCCCTACCTTACTACTAAATACCCACTACACCCTCATCCTGTACATGCTGGGAAGGTAGGTCCACACCTACTTCCGCCTCGTGCTGCCCACTGCGCTCCCCTTCCGCCTCGTGCTGCCCGCTGCGCTCCCCTTCCGCCTCGTGCTGCCCGCTGCGCTCCCCTTCCGCCTCGTGCTGCCCGCTGCGCTCCCCTTCCGCCTCGCGCTGCCCGCTGCGCTCCCCTTCCGCCTCGCGCTGCGCTCCCCTTCCGCCTCGTGCTGCCCGCTGCGCTCCCCTTCCGCCTCGTGCTGCCCGCTGCGCTCCCCTTCCGCCTCGTGCTGCCCGCTGCGCTCCCCTTCCGCCTCGTGCTGCCCGCTGCGCTCCCCTTCCGCCTCGCGCTGCCCGCTGCGCTCCCCTTCCGCCTCGTACTACCCGCTGTGCTCCCCTTCCGCCTCGTGCTACCCACTGCGCTGCTCTTCCGCCTCGCACTACCCACTGCTCCCATTACTTAATTCTGTACATGTTAGGGAGGATTCCCACTGTGGTCTATCCTCTTCTTCCTTCCTTCCCGCTGTCGTCCATCCTCTTTGTCCGTCCTTCCTTCCCGCTGTCGTCCATCCTCTTTGTCCGTCCTTCCTTCCCGCTGTCGTCCATCCTCTTTGTCCTTCCTTCCCGCTGTCGTCCATCCTCTTTGTCCGTCCTTCCTTCCCGCTGTCGTCCATCCTCTTTGTCCGTC
The DNA here is from genome assembly GCF_905171775.1 of Rana temporaria. Taxonomy (NCBI): domain Eukaryota; kingdom Metazoa; phylum Chordata; class Amphibia; order Anura; family Ranidae; genus Rana; species Rana temporaria. The sequence continues at coordinate 1,787 of NW_024404636.1, forward strand.
CTTCCTTTCCGTTGTCGTCCATCCTCTTTGTCCGTCCTTCCTTCCCGCTGTCGTCCATCCTCTTTGTCCGTCCTTCCTTCCCGCTGTCGTCCATCCTCTTTGTCCTTCCTTCCCGCTGTCGTCCATCCTCTTTGTCCGTCCTTCCTTCCCGCTGTCGTCCATCCTCTTTGTCCGTCCGTCCTTCCTTCCCTCTGTCGTCCATCCTCTTTGTCCTTCCTTCCCGCTGTCGTCCATCCTCTTTGTCCGTCCTTCCTTCCCGCTGTCGTCCATCCTCTTTGTCCGTCCTTCCTTCCCGCTGTCGTCCATCCTCTTTGTCCTTCCTTCCTTCCCGCTGTCGTCCATCCTCTTTGTCCTTCCTTCCTTCCCGCTGTGGTCTATCCTCTTCATCCTTCCTTCCCGCTGTCGTCCATCCTCTTTGTCCGTCCTTCCTTCCCGCTGTCGTCCATCCTCTTTGTCCCTCCTTCCTTCCCGCTGTCGTCCATCCTCTTTGTCCTTCCTTCCCGCTGTCGTCCATCCTCTTTGTCCGTCCTTCCTTCCCGCTGTCGTCCATCCTCTTTGTCCGTCCTTCCTTCCCGCTGTCGTCCATCCTCTTTGTCCGTCCTTCCTTCCTTCCCGCTGTCGTCCATCCTCTTTGTCCGTCCTTCCTTCCCGCTGTCGTCCATCCTCTTTGTCCGTCCTTCCTTCCTTCCCGCTGTCGTCCATCCTCTTTGTCCGTCCTTCCTTCCCGCTGTCGTCCATCCTCTTTGTCCGTCCTTCCTTCCTTCCCGTTGTCGTCCATCCTCTTTGTCCGTCCTTCCTTCCCGTTGTCGTCCTTCCTCTTTGTCCTTCCTTCCTTCCTTCCCGCTGTCGTCCATCCTCTTTGTCCGTCCTTCCTTCCCGCTGTCGTCCATCCTCTTTGTCCGTCCTTCCTTCCCGCTGTCGTCCATCCTCTTTGTCCGTCCTTCCTTCCTTCCCGCTGTCGTCCATCCTCTTTGTCCGTCCTTCCTTCCCGCTGTCGTCCATCCTCTTTGTCCGTCTTTCCTTCCCACTGTCGTCCATCCTCTTTGTCCGTCCTTCCTTCCCGCTGTCGTCCATCCTCTTTGTCCTTCCTTCCTTCCCGCTGTCGTCCATCCTCTTTGTCTGTCCTTCCTTCCCGCTGTCGTCCATCCTCTTTGTCCGTCTTTCCTTCCCGCTGTCGTCCATCCTTTGTCCGTCCTTCCTTCCCGCTGTCGTCCATCCTCTTTGTCCGTCCTTCCTTCCGTTGTCGTCCATCCTCTTTGTCCGTCCTTCCTTTCCGTTGTCGTCCATCCTCTTTGTCCGTCCTTCCTTCCCGCTGTCGTCCATCCTCTTTGTCCTTCCTTCCTTCCCGCTGTCGTCCATCCTCTTTGTCCGTCCTTCCTTCCTTCCCGCTGTCGTCCTTCCTCTTTGTCCGTCTTTCCTTCCCGCTGTCGTCCATCCTTTGTCCGTCCTTCCTTCCCGCTGTCGTCCATCCTCTTTGTCCTTCCTTCCTTCCTTCCCGTCCATCCTCTTTGTCCGTCCTTCCTTCCTTCCCGCTGTCGTCCATCCTCTTTGTCCGTCTTTCCTTCCCGCTGTCGTCCATCCTTTGTCCGTCCTTCCTTCCCGCTGTCGTCCATCCTCTTTGTTCGTCCTTCCTTCCCGTTGTCGTCCATCCTCTTTGTCCGTCCTTCCTTCCTTCCCGTCCATCCTCTTTGTCCGTCCTTCCTTCCCGCTGTCGTCCATCCTTTGTTCGTCTTTCCTTCCCGCTGTGGTCCATCCTTTGTCCGTCCTTCCTTCCTTCCCGCTGTCGTCCATCCTTTGTCCGTCCTTCCTTCCTTCCCGCTGTCGTCCATCCTCTTTGTCCGTCCTTCCTTCCTTCCCGCTGTCGTCCTTCCTCTTTGTCCGTCCTTCCTTCCTTCCCGTCCATCCTCTTTGTCCGTCCTTCCTTCCCGCTGTCGTCCATCCTTTGTTCGTCTTTCCTTCCCGCTGTGGTCCATCCTTTGTCCGTCCTTCCTTCCTTCCCGTTGTCGTCCATCCTTTGTCCGTCCTTCCTTCCCGCTGTCGTCCATCCTCTTTGTCCGTCCTTCCTTCCCGCTGTCGTCCATCCTCTTTGTCCGTCCTTCCTTCCCGCTGTCGTCCATCCTCTTTCTTTCTTCCAGGGGGGAAGAAAGGAAAGAGGGGGGGGGGAAGAAGAATGAAGGGGGAACATATGTGATATCACCGGACTGACCCCGCAACACCTCTGCATTTACTGTACTTATCTTATGTGATCACATGACGGGAGCACGCTGCCAGCCTTGTGTTGCACATCATTGGCCCCTGCGTCGTGCCCGGTGGCGCCATTGCTCCTTTGGGTCAGGTGGTGTTGGGACACCTTGGTCACTTCATTATCTCACCTGGTGAGGGGGGTGACAAACATGCCCTCTCCAGGGGTCAGTTCACATTGCGTGCCTCGGAGGCGTTCTCCCGCACCCCTCTCTAAAGAGCTGACTGGGGAAGACTGACGCTGGGTGAGTCCCGTCTGGTAGTGGAAAACTTCCTGAGGTTGGAGAGAGGTGTTTGCTGAGTGGGGATATGTCCGCCGGCGGAAAGGGCCCCTGTGTGATGCACAGACGTTCCTCTGAGGGGATGGGTCCGCTCTGCAAACACGTTATCGGTTTAGCTCGTACGCTCGTGTCACCTGTATGTCCGATCCACATATTTGTGGTGCCATGGGGGCGTACACCTGCAGACGACAGGAACTGTGTTCATTGGTTGTTGTAGTATTCATGTTGTTTGTATTAACTAATCCTGTTGGAAGGATTTCCTGTGTTGTCGCATCCTTATTTGGTCATTTCCTGTGTGGAGGTCACATCCTGTGATGTCACTTCCCATGGAGGAGGCGATTGGTTGCTGGAGACATCACTTCCTGTTTGTCAAAGCTTTTGTGATTTTACGAATAAAAGAGCCGGGCAGACTGGTCTCTGGGCAGCGATGCCGACGGAGCCGAGAACGTAGCTGTGGGGATGAACGGGAAATAGAGTGATGGGGTGAGATGCATTATATCATTAGACGAAATGTCTGCTTATTATGAGCACGGGAGATATCCTTCTCTCCTACCTGGCTCGCCATTTTGTTGTAGAGATATGACTGTGCGCTCTGCGTATAGCCTTATCTCCTACTTGGCTCGCCATTTTGTTGTAGAGATATGGCTGTGCGCTCTGCGTATAGCCTTAGCTCCTACCTGGCTCGCCATTTTGTCGTGGATATGTGGTTGTACGCAGAGTGCACAGCCATATCTCCCGTGCTCATAATAAGCACACAGTTTGTCTAATGATATGATGCATCTCACCCCATCACTCTATTTCCCGTTCATCCCCACAGCTCACGTTCTCGGCTCTGTCGGCATCACTGCCTAGTGACTAGTGAGCTCCGCCTTTTATTTGTAAATCATAAAAGCTTTGACAAACTGGATGTGATGGCTCCAGCAGCCAATCGCTTCCTCCATGGGAAGTGACGTCCTTCCCGCTGTCGTCCACCTTCTTCGTCCTTCCTTCCCGCTGTCGTCATCCTCTTCATCCTTCCTTCCCGCTGTCGTCATCCTCTTCATCCTTCCTTCCCGCTGTCGTCATCCTCTTCATCCTTCCTTCCCGCTGTCGTCATCCTCTTCGTCCGTCCTTCCTTCCCGCTGTCGTCATCCTCTTCGTCCGTCCGTCCGTCCTTCCTTCCTTCCCGCTGTCGTCCATCCTCTTCCTCTGTCCATTCGTCCTTCCCGCTGTCGTCCGTCCTTCCTTCCCGCTGTCGTCCATCCTCTTCCTCCGTTCGTCCTTCCTTCCCGCTGTCGTCCATCCTCTTCCTCCGTTCGTCCTTCCTTCCCGCTGACGTCCATCCTCTTTGTCCGTCCTTCCTTCCTTCCCGCTGTCGTCCATCCTCTTTGTCCGTCCTTCCTTCCTTCCCGCTGTCGTCCTTCCTCTTTGTCCGTCCATCCTCTTTGTCCGTCCTTCCTTCCCGCTGTCGTCCATCCTCTTTGTCCGTCCTTCCTTCCCGCTGTCGTCCATCCTCTTTGTCCGTCCTTCCTTCCCGTTGTCGTCCTTCCTCTTTGTCCGTCCTTCCTTCCCGCTGTCGTCCATCCTCTTTGTCCGTCCTTCCTTCCCGCTGTCGTCCATCCTCTTTGTCCGTCCTTCCTTCCCGCTGTCGTCCTTCCTCTTTGTCCGTCCTTCCTTCCCGCTGTCGTCCATCCTCTTTGTCCGTCCTTCCTTCCCGCTGTCGTCCATCCTCTTTGTCCGTCCTTCCTTCCCGCTGTCGTCCATCCTCTTTGTCTGTCCTTCCTTCCTTCCCGCTGTCGTCCATCCTCTTTGTCTGTCCTTCCTTCCTTCCCGCTGTCGTCCATCCTCTTTGTCCGTCCTTCCTTCCCGCTGTCGTCCATCCTCTTTGTCCGTCCTTCCTTCCCGCTGTCGTCCATCCTCTTTGTCTGTCCTTCCTTCCTTCCCGCTGTCGTCCATCCTCTTTGTCTGTCCTTCCTTCCTTCCCGTTGTCGTCCATCCTCTTCCTCCGTCCGTCCGTCCTTCCTTCCTTCCTTCCTTCCCGCTGTCGTCCATCCTCTTCCTCCGTCCATCCGTCCTTCCTTCCGCTGTCGTCCATCCTCTTCCTCCGTCCATCCGTCCTTCCTTCCGCTGTCGTCCATCCTCTTCCTCCGTCCATCCGTCCTTCCTTCCGCTGTCGTCCATCCTCTTCCTCCGTCCGTATTTCCTTCCCGCTGTCGTCCTTCCTTCCCGCTGTTGTCCATCCTCTTTCTCCCTCCCCAGCCAGTGTTGCCTCTTATATCTCCTATGATGGATGTGTTGGGCTTTTCCTGGTAGACGATGGAAAGGGAAATAGTTGGGGAATGAAGGGTGATGTGCGATGGATAGTAGAGGTGACGTCATTGCGTAGAGGTGGCGTCATGTGATCTAATGGCCTCCTCTCTTCCAGGTAATCCAGTACCAGACTGTGCGGTACGACATCCTTCCCCTGTCTCCGGTCTCCAGGAACCGACTCAGTGAGTGCTCTTCCCCATCCCCCCCCCCCCACCTCTGTACTGTACCCCACCCCCCTCCTGATATCTTTACTATCCCCCCCCGATCTCTGTACTGTACCCTCATCTCCCCATCTTTCTTCTATACCACTCCTCTTGATATTCGTACTGTACCCCATCCTTCCATCTGTACCACCACCCCCCCATCCTGATCTCTGTACCCCACCCCCTTCTGATATCTTTACTATACCCCTCCCCCCGATCTCTGTACTGAACCCTCATCTCCCCATCTTTCTTCTATACCACTCCTCTTGATATCCGTACTGTACCCCATCCTTCCATCTGTTCCCCACCCCCCCTTCTGATCTCTGTTCTGTACCCCCCCCCCCATCCTGATCTCTGTACCCCATCCCTTCCATCTGTTCCCCCACCCCCCTTCTGATCTCTGTTCTGTACCACACCCCCCCCATCCTGATCTCTGTACCCCATCCCTTCCATCTGTTCCCCCACCCCCCTTCTGATCTCTGTTCTGTACCCCCCCCCCATCCTGATCTCTGTACCCCATCCTCCCTCCCCTCTCACTACTGACCCCTGGTGGCGTTGTGTCCACAGATCAGGTGAAGAAGAAGGTCCTAGTACTGGATCTAGATGAGACTCTCATCCACTCTCATCATGATGGCGTATTGAGGCCAACAGTCCGTCCAGGAACCCCCCCAGATTTTATATTAAAGGTAAGTGCTGTGTAAGGGGTCTGCATGTCATGCTAAGAGCCCCCCCACTCATATCCTCACTAACCCCCCCTCTTCTCTACAGGTGGTTATAGATAAACACCCAGTCAGATTCTTTGTACATAAGAGGCCACATGTGGACTTCTTCCTAGAAGTGGTGAGTCCATCTATCGTCTCTCTATACAGTCCATGTATTGGGGCGTGGTCTGTGTGTGAGGCACGGGTGTGGGCGTGGTCTGTGTGTGAGGCGTGGGCGTGGTCTGTGTGTGAGGGGCGGGTGGGGGCGTGGTCTGTGTGTGAGGGGCGGGTGGGGGCGTGGTCTGTGTGTGAGGGGCGGGTGGGGTCGTGGTCTGTGTGTGAGGGGCGGGTGGGGTCGTTGTCTGTGTGTGAGGCGCGGGTGGGGTCGTGGTCTGTGTGTGAGGCGCGGGTGGGGTCGTGGTCTGTGTGTGAGGGGCGGGTGGGGTCGTGGTCTGTGTGGGGCGGGTGGGGTCGTTGTCTGTGTGTGAGGGGCGGGTGAGGGTCGTGGTCTGTGTGTGAGGGGCGGGTGAGGGTCGTTGTCTGTGTGTGAGGGGCGGGTGGGGTCGTTGTCTGTGTGTGTGAGGGGCGGGTGGGGTCGTTGTCTGTGTGTGAGGGGCGGGTGAGGGTGTGGTCTGTGAGTGGGGATGTGGTCTGTGTGTGAGGGGCGGGTGGGGTCGTGGTCTGTGTGTGAGGCGTGGGTGGGGGCGTGGTCTGTGTGTGAGGGGCGGGTGGGGGCGTGGTCTGTGTGTGAGGGGCGGGTGGGGGCGTGGTCTGTGTGTGAGGGGCGGGTGGGGTCGTTGTCTGTGTGTGTGTGAGGCGCGGGTGGGGGCGTTGTCTGTGTGTGAGGCGCGGGTGGGGGCGTGGTCTGTGGGTGGGGGCGTGGTCTGTGTGTGAGGGGCGGGTGGGGTCGTGGTCTGTGGGAGGGGGTGGGTGGAGGTGTGGTCTGTGGGTGGGGTCGTGGTCTGTGTGTGAGGGGCGGGTGAGGGTCGTTGTCTGTGTGTGTGTGTGTGTGTCTGTGTGTGAGGGGCGGGTGGGGTCGTTGTCTGTGTGTGTGAGGGGCGGGTGGGGTCGTTGTCTGTGTGTGAGGGGCGGGTGAGGGTGTGGTCTGTGAGTGGGGATGTGGTCTGTGTGTGAGGGGCGGGTGGGGTCGTGGTCTGTGTGTGAGGCGTGGGTGGGGGCGTGGTCTGTGTGTGAGGGGCGGGTGGGGGCGTGGTCTGTGTGTGAGGGGCGGGTGGGGGCGTGGTCTGTGTGTGAGGGGCGGGTGGGGGTCGTTGTCTGTGTGTGTGTGAGGCGCGGGTGGGGGCGTTGTCTGTGTGTGAGGCGCGGGTGGGGGCGTGGTCTGTGGGTGGGGGCGTGGTCTGTGGGTGAGGGGCGGGTGGGGTCGTGGTCTGTGGGAGGGGGTGGGTGGAGGTGTGGTCTGTGGGTGGGGTCGTGGTCTGTGTGTGAGGGGCGGGTGAGGGTCGTTGTCTGTGTGTGTGTGTGTGTGTGTGTCTGTGTGTGAGGGGCGGGTGGGGTCGTTGTCTGTGTGTGTGAGGGGCGGGTGGGGTCGTTGTCTGTGTGTGAGGGGCGGGTGAGGGTGTGGTCTGTGAGTGGGGATGTGGTCTGTGTGTGAGGGGCGGGTGGGGTCGTGGTCTGTGTGTGAGGCGTGGGTGGGGGCGTGGTCTGTGTGTGAGGGGCGGGTGGGGGCGTGGTCTGTGTGTGAGGGGCGGGTGGGGGCGTGGTCTGTGTGTGAGGGGCGGGTGGGGTCGTTGTCTGTGTGTGTGTGAGGCGCGGGTGGGGGCGTTGTCTGTGTGTGAGGCGCGGGTGGGGGCGTGGTCTGTGGGTGGGGGCGTGGTCTGTGTGTGAGGGGCGGGTGGGGTCGTGGTCTGTGGGAGGGGGTGGGTGGAGGTGTGGTCTGTGGGTGGGGTCGTGGTCTGTGTGTGAGGGGCGGGTGAGGGTCGTTGTCTGTGTGTGTGTGTGTGTGTGTGTCTGTGTGTGAGGGGCGGGTGGGGTCGTTGTCTGTGTGTGTGAGGGGCGGGTGGGGTCGTTGTCTGTGTGTGTGAGGGGCGGGTGGGGTCGTTGTCTGTGTGTGAGGGGCGGGTGAGGGTGTGGTCTGTGAGTGGGGTCGTGGTCTGTGTGTGAGGGGCGGGTGGGGTCGTGGTCTGTGTGAGGCGTAGGGTGGGGACGTGGTCTGTGTGTGAGGGGCGGGTGGGGGCGTGGTCTGTGTGTGAGGGGCGGGTGGGGGCGTGGTCTGTGTGTGAGGGGCGGGTGGGGTCGTTGTGTGTGTGTGTGTGAGGCGCGGGTGGGGGCGTTGTGTGTGTGTGTGAGGCGCGGGTGGGGGCGTTGTCTGTGTGTGTGTGAGGCGCGGGTGGGGGCGTTGTCTGTGTGTGAGGCGCGGATGGGGGCGTGGTCTGTGGGTGGGGGCGTGGTCTGTGTGTGAGGGGCGGGTGGGGTCGTGGTCTGTGTGAGGGCTGGGTGAGGGTGTGGGGTGGGTGGAGGTGTGGTCTGTGGGTGGGGTCGTGGTCTGTGTGTGAGGGGCGGGTGAGGGTGTGGTCTGTGTATTGGGATATCTCCATTCTATGCATGTTGATTTGTAACGGAAACATATCGAGAGCCATGGCTCCGCCCCCAGACTTTCTCCTGGTGCCGCCTACCACAGCCTGTCTCCAACATAAGCCGATCTCCAAAACTTTGCTCTTTTTTCCATTTATTTCCTTGAAAAGATGAAAACTTCATAGATGAATGTGTTAAAAACATCCCTGTCTGCAAGCCAGCCATGGTGAAACGCGTCGAGACGTTAATGTACTCGGTTTTCATCGTTGGACGGATGAAATGGAAAGAAGGGGTACTTTTTTTTGTCGGTTGGCTTATGTTTACTCGTGATTCGGGTTGGTCCATTTGCTACGTTTTTGCAATAGGAGCAGTCATTTTTTTGGGGGAGAAACCGTGAGATCTTACGGGAAGATGTCCAAGCTGGGTCACCAGATCTTACTGGAAGCCTCCATCCAGGTTGCTGTTGTCCAATGAAAAGGTCAGATCCTTTTTGAGGGCGGAGTTGCTGTCGTCCAATGAAAGGGTCAGCTCATTTTTGGGGGCGGAGTTGTGGTGGTATATACCACAGATGGGTTGTCTCCTTCTGGTGTATATCTCTTGAGGTTCTCCAGGACATTTGAGTGCATTGAGTGATCGATCTTCTTCTGTATCTCCCCCGCCCAGGTCAGTCAGTGGTACGAGTTGGTCGTCTTCACAGCCAGTATGGAGATTTACGGTTCTGCCGTGGCCGATAAACTAGATAATAACAGAAGCATCCTACAAAGGCGTTTCTACAGACAGGTGAGCAGAGGGTCTCGGGGGCGTTTCGGGGGAGAGGGCACACCCTCTACGTTACCCATAGACCTCCCCTAACCGGGACAAGCATGCTACCTATAGATTGTTATATGTACTCCTCCATCCACTCGCCTCATACAGCGTTCTTCTGGTGTCTCTATGACTTTCTGCATTTTTGGCCCCTCCTCCCTCTACTTTCCTTTGTCCTGATTGGTCCTCTCTCTCCCCCCCGGCAGCACTGCACGCTGGAGTTGGGCAGTTACATTAAGGACCTCTCTGTGGTTCACAATGACTTGTCAAGCGTAGTCATCTTGGACAACTCTCCGGGAGCGTACAGGAGTCACCCAGGTAAGTGGCCCCTCGTGTAGATAACGCCCCCCCCCCCCCCCCCCCCTGTATGGTGCCGGCCTTCCGGGGAAATCTTCATCTCATCAGACGTGTTTTGAACTTTTGACCTGCAGATAATGCGATTCCTATCAAGTCGTGGTTCAGCGACCCCAGCGACACCGCGCTCCTCAACCTGCTTCCCATGCTGGACGCCTTGAGGTAGGTGACTGGAACCTCCCAACCGTGCTTCCTTTACATTGGCAGGTGGGGGGGGGGGGAGGAAGGTGGGAGGTGGGGGAAGAAGGAAGGAGGTGGGGAAGGAAGGAAGGAGGTGGGGGAAGAAGCAAGGAAGGAAGGAGGTGGGGGAAGAAGCAAGGAAGGAAGGAGGTGGGGGGAAGAAGCAAGCAAGGAACGAGGTGGGGGAAGAAGCAAGGAACGAGGTGGGGGAAGAAGGAAGGAAGGAGGTGGGGGAAGAAGGAAGGAAGGAAGGAGGTGGGGGAAGAAGGAAGGAAGGAGGTGGGGGAAGAAGGAAGGAAGGAGGTGGGGGAGGAAGGAAGGAAGGAGGTGGGGGAAGAAGGAAGGAAGGAGGTGGGGGGGGAGGAAGGAGGTGGGGAAGGAAGGAAGGAGGTGGGGGAAGAAGCAAGGAAGGAAGGAGGTGGGGGAAGAAGCAAGGAAGGAAGGAGGTGGGGGGAAGAAGCAAGCAAGGAACGAGGTGGGGGCAGAAGCAAGGAACGAGGTGGGGGAGAAGGAAGGAGGTGGGGGAAGAAGGAAGGAAGGAAGGAGGTGGGGGAAGAAGGAAGGAAGGAGGTGGGGGAAGAAGGAAGGAGGTGGGGGAGGAAGGAAGGAAGTGGGGGAGGAAGGAAGGAAGGAGGTGGGGGAAGAAGGAAGGAAGGAGGTGGGGGGGAGGAAGGAGGTGGGGGAAGAAGGAAGGAAGGAAGGAGGTGGGGGGGAGGAAGGAGGTGGGGGAAGAAGGGGGGAGGAAGGAGGTGGGGGAAGAAGGAAGGAAGGAGGTGGGGGAAGAAGGAAGGAAGGAGGTGGGGGAGAAGAAAGGAAGGAGGTGGGGGAGAAGGCATGAAGGGGGAACATATGTGATATCACGGGACTGACCCCGCAACACTTCTGCATTTACTGTAGTGATCTTGCGTGATCACGCGGCCAGCCTTGTGTTGCACATCATTGGCCCCTGCACCCGGTGGCGCCATTGCTCCTTTGGGTCAGGTGGTGTTGGGACACTTTGGTCACTTCATTATCTCACCTAGTGAGGGGTGACAAACGTGACCTATCCAGGGGTCAGTTCACATTGCATGCCTGAAAGAGGAGTTGCCCACCCCCAGTCGTCGTCGCCCCCCTTCCCCAGAGGTTTTCAGGGCACCCTCCACCTCCTCTGGGATCAGAATCCATACCCTGTCGAAATGAGTAGTCGCCTCCCACTGGTGGTCGGAATAATTGGTATGGGGGGACACATCATCCTTCTTCATCTCTGACCGTTGGTGGAAGGTGAGCGCTTGTTTCGATACGTGGCATATTCTGATCATAGACGGTATGGGGGGGGTACACGTTGTCCTCCATCTCCATTGGTGGTGGTGTGGACATTTTTATGAAGATATATGTAATGTCATAGTGTCTCCCAGTGTTCTCCCGCAACCCTCTCTAAAGAGCTGACTGGGGTAGAGGTCACATCCTGTGATGTCACTTCCCATGGAGGAGGCGATTGGTTGCTGGAGACATCACTTCCTGCTTGTCAAAGCTTTTGTGATTTACGAATAAAAGAGCCGGGCAGACTGGTCTCTGGGCAGCGATGCCGACGGAGCCGAGAGCGTGAGCTGTGGGGATGAACGGGAAATAGAATGCATCTTACCCCATCATTCTATCATTGGACAAATTGTGTGCTTATCATGAGCATGGAAGATATCCTTCTCTCCTACCTGGCTCGCCATTTTGTTGTGGAGAAATTAGTGTACAGCCTTGGCTGCTACTTGGCTCGCCATTTTGTCGTGGAGATGTGGCTGTACGCTCTGCGTATAACCTTAGCTCCTACTTGGCTCGCCATTTTGTCGTGTACATATGGCTGTGCGCTCTGCGTATAACCTTAGCTCCTACTTGGCTCGCCATTTTGTCGTGTACATATGGCTGTGCGCTCTGCGTATAACCTTAGCTCCTACTTGGCTCGCCATTTTGTCGTGGAGAAATGGCTGTGCGCTCTGCGTATAGCCTTAGCTGCTACTTGGCTCGCCATTTTGTCGTGGAGATATGGCTGTGCGCTCTGCGTATAGCCTTAGCTCCTACCTGGCTCGCCATTTTGTCGTGGAGAAATGGCTGTGCGCTCTGCGTATAGCCTTAGCTGCTACTTGGCTCGCCATTTTGTCGTGGAGATGTGGCTGTACGCTCTGTGTATAGCCTTAGCTCCTACCTGGCTCGCCATTTTGTCGTGGAGAAGTGGCTGTGCGCTCTGCGTATAGCCTTGGCTCCTACCTGGCTCGCCATTTTGTCGTGGAGTTGTGGCTGTACGCAGAGTGCACAGCCATATCTCCCGTGCTCCATAATAATAAGCAGACATTTCGCCTAATGATATGATGCATCTCTCCCCATCACTCTATTTCCCGTTCATCCCCGCAGCTCACGTTCTCGGCTCTGTCGGCATCGCTGCCCAGCGACTAGTGAGCTCCGCCTTTTATTCGTAAATAATAAAAGCTTTGACAAACAGGAAGTGATGGCTCCAGCAGCCAATCGCTTCCTCCGTGGGAAGTGACATCACAGGATGTGACCTCCACACAGGAAATCCTTCCAGCAGGATGAGTTAAATACAAACAACCAATAAGTAATGGCTAAAGAAGTCTTATGGGCGTGTCTGAGCGGAGACGGGGTGTTTGTATGTTTTTAACACAAGAAGCCGCATAACTTTCAAACATGGACGCCCTCCAGGGACACTTCATAAGCTCCCGTAGGAATCCTTATTCTGCGCTGTTCCAGAGAACGCATACCTGGATTATACTAATATTGCTGGGGATGGGAGGCTATCTGCAGGTGTATGCTGTGAATTCCCGACTATGCTGATCAGAGACGAGAGCGTACACCGCCCCCCCCCCCACTTCCTATAACCGATGATGTCCTTGCAGCGTGATCATATCCCTCCAGACGATCGTTCTGTGCATCACACAGGGGCCCTTTCATTGGCAGACATATCCCCACTCTGCAAACACCTCTCTCCAATCCCAGGAAGTTTTCCACTACCAGACGGGTCTCAACCAGCGTCAGTCCGCCCAGTCAGCTCTTTAGAGCGGGGTGCGGGAGAACACTGGGAGACACTATGACATTACATACGTCTTCATAAAATTTCCACAACAGTGGAAGTAGACAGTATGGGGGACACAACGCCCCCTCCCCCCCATCTCTGGGGTGAGAACATGCCGTGCATTGACACAAGTGGTCAGAGTAGATGGTATGGAGGGGTACACATCGTCCTCCATTGGTGGGAGGTGACCACTTGTTTCGAAGCATATCTTGACCCCAGAGTAGACAGTATGGAGGGGGCGGGGGTCACATTGTCCTCCATCTCTGGGCGGTGACCCCTTGTTTTGAGGTATATCCTGACCCCAGAGTAGACAGTATGGGCGACACATCGTCCTCCATCTCTGACCATCGGTGGGAGGTTACCACTTGTTTCAATGCAAGGCATATCCTGACCCAGAGTGGATGGTATGGGGGACACAGAGCCCCCATCTGAGGTGAGAACATGCCGTGCATTGACGCGAGTGCTCAGAGTAGACAGTATGGGGGAAAATTGTTCTTTATCTGACCATCGGTGGGAGGTGACCACTTGTTTTGAAGCATAGCTTAAGTAGACAGTATGGAGGGGGCGGGGGTCACATTGTCCTCCATCTCTGGGCGGTGACCCCTTGTTTTGAGGTATATCCTGACCCCAGAGTAGACAGTATGGGCGACACATCGTCCTCCATCTCTGACCATCGGTGGGAGGTTACCACTTGTTTCAATGCAAGGCATATCCTGACCCCAGAGTGGATGGTATGGGGGACACAGAGCCCCCATCTGAGGTGAGAACATGCCGTGCATTGACGCGAGTGCTCAGAGTAGACAGTATGGGGGAAAATTGTTCTTTATCTGACCATCGGTGGGAGGTGACCACTTGTTTTGAAGCATAGCTTAAGTAGACAGTATGGAGGGGGCGGGGGTCACATTGTCCTCCATCTCTGGGCGGTGACCCCTTGTTTTGAGGTATATCCTGACCCCAGAGTAGACAGTATGGGCGACACATCGTCCTCCATCTCTGACCATCGGTGGGAGGTTACCACTTGTTTCAATGCATGGCATATCCTGACCACAGAGTGGATAGTATGGGGGATACAATGCCCCCGCCCCCCCATCTCTGGGGTGAGAACATGCCGTGCATTGACACAAGTGCTCAGAGTAGACATTATGGGGGAAAATCGTCCTTTATCTGACCATCGGTGGGAGGTGACCCCTTGTTTTGAAGCATAGCTTGACCCCTGAATAGACAGTATGGAGGGGGCGGGGGTCACATTGTCCTCCATCTCTGGGCGGTGACCCCTTGTTTTGAGGCATATCCTGACCCCAGAGTAGACAGTATGGGCGACACATTGTCCTCCATCTCTGACCCTCGGTGGGAGGTTACCACTTGTTTCGATGACATATCCTGACCCCAGAGTAGCTGGTATGGGGGGTCACATTGTCCTCCATCTCTGACCATTGGTGGGAGGTGACCACTTGTTTTGATGACATATCCTGACCCCAGAGTAGCTGGTATGGGGGGTCACATTGTCCTCCATCTCTGACCCTCGTGGGAGGTGACCACTTGTTTCGATGACATATCCCGACCCCAGAGTAGCTGGTATGGGGGGTCACATTGTCCTCCATCTCTGACCCTCGTGGGAGGTGACCACTTGTTTCGATGACATATCCTGACCCCAGAGTAGCTGGTATGGGGGGGTCACATTGTCCTCCATCTCTGACCCTCGGTGGGAGGTGACCACTTGTTTTGATGACACATCCTGACCCCAGAATAGCTGGTATGGGGGGGTCACATTGTCCTCCATCTGACCCTCGGTGGGAGGTGACCTCTTGTTTCGATGAATGGCATATCCTGACCCCAGAGTAGACGGTATGGGGGGGTCACATTGTCCTCCATCTCTGACCCTCGGTGGGAGGTGACCTCTTGTTTTGATGACACATCCTGACCCCAGAGTAGCTGGTATGGGGGGGGGGGGTCACATTGTCCTCCATCTCTGACCCTCGGTGAATAGGGTCAGAACAGGTGCGTTGACGTAAGTTGTCAGAGTAGAGAGTATGGTGGACACCACCTCCTCCATGTCTTTATTTTGTTGTCACATCTTGCGTTGTTGAATGATCCAACTTTATTACTTGCATACACTAACATTCCTCTTCTCTTCTCTCTCCATTTCCAGGTTTACAGCCGATGTCCGCTCTGTCCTAAGCCGTAACCTTCACCAGCATCGACTGTGGTGACATTGAGCCCACCCCCCCCGCGATCCCCCGTTCATCACCTCCCTTCCTCCGCCTTATTCCTGCTCCCCCCCCCCCCAATCTACAGACAGAGACTGTACACCCGCCCTCCGAGGAAGGAAGATGCTGACCCGTCCTCCGGCCCCCCTTCTCTACCTCTAGGACACTTATCACGGGGGGAGAGTGGTGACCATGAACTCTATGAATTCCCTCCCTCCGCCCCTTTTTTTCAGGGGCTGGCGCGTGCGTGGGGAGACACTGAGTCTGGTTTTTAATTGTAGACTTTCTTGTATAAAGAGAATTATTTCAAACTGTGTTTGCTGATTGTGTGTACATCCCCCTATGTGTGTGCGTGCGGGTGGTGGAGGCACCGCAGGCGCTGTGGTCACATGAGGCGGAGCCTCCGACTTCCCCGTACATTGTAGACCCGCCTTCTTCTTATCAATGACTGGTCTGTAAGTCTCAAACAAAATCTAGACTGCAGCTCTGTTCAGCCAGTCCTGTGATCTGCACTGTACAGGCAGCGTTTGGGTAAGTGCGTTGGATGGGTTTATACTGCCACCTACAGGACTGGACACTGGCCCAATATAACTCTTCATCCCAGCAGGCCTCAGTTTTTTGCTAGTGTCCCAGGAGCTCTGTTGTAACAGTCTATTTCTCGCCTTCATCGGGTAGACGGGGAGGTCTCTAGCTCCCAGATTGTGGTCCTTTTAATCAGAATTCCTGCTCCACTGCTGCTTGGCCTGGTGTTCTCTGCATCAGCATTTTCTCAGCTTTGCTTCAGAGCGCCGTATCTGGACCCCGCTGGACTGGATGTGCAAGGCTAGCCTGGAATGTGAAGCTCGGGCCGCTGGGCTCTGCATTGATGCTTTCCAGACCTGAGTGTACTCTGTTAGAGGTGAAGAGCCTCCCAGCTCCAGAGCCCCCCATGTGCCTGTGAAGGCTCACTTGGATGGGTATGGCTGGAGCCCCCCTGTGTGCCTGTGAAGGCTCACTTGGTTGGGTATTGCTGGAGCCCCCTGTGTGCCTGTGAAGGCTTACTTTGGTGGGTATGGCCGGAGCCCCCCATGTGCCTGTGAAGGCTCACTTCGGTGGGTATGGCTGGAGCCCCCCATGTGTTTGTGAAGGCTCACTTCATGGGAGCTCCCGATGTGCCTGTGAAGGCTCACTTGGGTGGGTATGGCTGGAGCCCCCCTGTGTGCCTGTGAAGGCTCACTTGGGTGGGCATGGCTGGAGCCCCCCTGTGTGCCTGTGAAGGCTCACTTGGGTGGGCATGGCTGGAGCCCCCCTGTGTGCCTGTGAAGGCTCACTTGGTTGGGTATTGCTGGAGCCCCCTGTGTGCCTGTGAAGGCTTACTTTGGTGGGTATGGCCGGAGCCCCCCATGTGCCTGTGAAGGCTCACTTCGGTGGGTATGGCTGGAGCCCCCCATGTGTTTGTGAAGGCTCACTTCATGGGAGCTCCCGATGTGCCTGTGAAGGCTCACTTGGGTGGGTATGGCTGGAGCCCCCCATGTGTTTGTGAAGGCTCACTTCATGGGAGCTCCCGATGTGCCTGTGAAGGCTCACTTGGGTGGGTATGGCTGGAGCCCCCCATGTGTTTGTGAAGGCTCACTTCATGGGAGCTCCCGATGTGCCTGTGAAGGCTCACTTGGGTGGGTATGGCTGGAGCCCCCCATGTGCCTATGAAGGCTCACTTGGGTGGGTATGGCCGGAGCCCCCCATGTGCCTGTGAAGGCTCACTTGGGTGGGCATGGCCGGAGCCCCCCATGTGCCTGTGAAGGCTCACTTGGGTGGGCATGGCCGGAGCCCCCCATGTGCCTGTGAAGGCTCACTTTGTGAAAGCTCCTGATGTGCCTGTGAAGGCTCACTTGGGTGGGCATGGAGCCCCTGATGTGCCTGTGAAGGCTCACTTGGGTGGGCATGGTTAGAGCCCCTGATGTGCCTGTGAAGGCAGGCAATCTGGAGGGCCCCCTTATTAAAGGCAGGTTCCGATAACACCACTGCCCATAGACTCCCCACCGCCCATGGTTATGAGGAGGAGGCCCTTGGCTCGGATAAGGCTTTGGTACGGATTTGGGGAATCCGTACCAAACTCCCTAGGGAATAAAATGGCAGTCGTTGCAACTTTTTATGTCGCGCGGTATTTGCGCAGCAATCTTTCAAACTCGTTTTAATAAAAAAAAAAAATCTTTACCATTTTATTTTTAAATAAAAAAAGTTAGCCCAATTTGTTTGTATAATGTGAATTATGATGTTACGCCGAGTATATTTGGGGAATGGCGCCAAACTTTGCTACTTAAAAATCCCCATAGGCGACGCTTTAAAAAAATGTATTTATTTTTTAAAGGGTAACCAGTTTAGAGTTATTGGGCTGGAATTGTTGCTTGCGTTCCAACGCATGCGATGATACTGAGCGTGTGATTTGAACGAAGTTTCTGTATGTGGGTGCGACTTGCGGGTGCTTCTGTGCCCGAGCACATGGGGGCGCATTAAATGATGATTTTTATTTTACTTTCTTTTTTTTTAAATATATATATATATTTTTTGTACTTTTTACTCCTATTAGAATGTAAACATCCCTTGTAATAGGGATAGGGCATGACAGGTCCTCTTAATGGAAAGATGTGGGGGTCTCCAAGACCCCTCATCTCACCAGGCTGGAAAGATTGAGATAAAAAAAATGAAAATAAAACACAGATCTCTTTAGTTCCAGCTGAGATTTGGGCTTTGTTTACTTCCGTGGCCCGGACGTGACGTCATAACGCCGCGCCCAGGCCTCCGACGGTCATAGAGATGACTTGGGACAATCTGGTCACCGGAAATCTCTACGATCATCAGGCAGCGCTGGATTCTTTCTCCACGGAGAAGCCCCCCCACCACGCTGCCTGTAAGACCGATCAAGTGGCCGAACGGCCGCTACGATTGTTATTACGGTACGCAGAATCGCTGGCTGAAAAAGATGGCTGCATCCATCATTCGGATATCTTCACTCAGTCAGGGACGTCATTGGGCTGGAAGCGGTTAAACATTTTGTATTGCCGGCAATTTAAATGTGTTTTTTATTTTTTTGTAGGAATTTCATTTTTGCTGCAGCAGGTTCTATACAGGGTACAGATGCACCACTTTACAGGCAGACTAGAGGGACCCCCCAGGCACTATACTTAAAGGAATTTTTTTTGTTTGTGGGGAGTATGTGGGGGTCTCCAAGACCCCACATCACTTCAGGCTGGAAAGTTTGAGATATAAAAAAAAACGGAGCTATTTTGTGCCAGCTTGGATCTGTGCTTTGTTTACTTCTGCGGCCTGAACGTTCTATTCATGAATATTTAACCCCTTCCTTACTGGGCACTTAAACCCCTTCCTGACCAGTGGACTTTTTGCGATTCGGCACTGCGTCGCTTTAACTGACAATTGCGCGGTCGTGCGACGTGGCTCCCAAACAAAATTAACGTCCTTTTTTTCCCCCCACAAATAGAGCTTTCTTTTGGTGGTATTTGATCACCTCTGCGGTTTTTTTATTTTTTGCGCTATAAACAAAAATAGAGCGACAATTTTGAAAAAAATTCAATATTTTTTACTTTTTGCTATAATAAATATCCCCAAAAATATACAAAAAAACTTTTTTTTTCCTCAGTTTAGGCCGATACGTATTCTTCTACATATTTTTCGTAAAAAAAATCGCAATAAGCGTTTATTGATTTGCGCAAAAGTTATAGCGTTTACAAAATAGGGGATATTTTTATGGCATTTTTATTAATATATTTTTTTTTACTAGTAATGGCGGCGATCAGCGATTTTTTTTATTTTTTTTTTTTTTTTTTTTTTTTTCGGTACTGCGACATTATGGCGGACACTTTGGACACATTTTTGGGACCATTGGCATTTTTATAGCGATCAGTGCTATAAAAATGCATTGGATTACTATAAAAATGCCACTGGCAGTGAAGGGGTTAACACTAGGGGGCGGGGAAGGGGTTAAGTATGTTCCCTGGGTGTGTTCTTACTGTGGGGGGGGGGTGGACTCACTGTGGGGGGGGTGGTCTCACTAGGGGAAACACTGATCGCTGGTCATACATTGTATAAACCGAAGATCAGCATTTCCCCTGCTGACAGGAACGAGAGCTGTGTGTTTACACACCCAGCTCCCGGTCCCCGCTCTGTAACGAGCGATCGCGTGTGCCCGGCGGCGATCGCGCCCGCCGGGCACACGCACGGGAGTCGGGGGCGACTGGGAGAGAGGACGTCATACTACGTGCTCTCGCCCAGCCGAGCCAACTTGTCGACGTATAACGGCGGTGGGCGGTCGGCAAGTGGTTAAGCATTATTAAAATCACTGCTCCTATAAACGTTTTTTTTTTTTTTTTTTAAACCTTTTTTGCATTGATACATGTCCCTTAGGGCAGTACACAGACCCCCCCCCCCATACCCCTTCTTATGGGCAGTACACAGACCCCCCCCCCCCCCATACCCCATTCTTATGGGCAGTACACAGACCCCCCCCCCCCATACCCCATTCTTATGGGCAGTACACAGACCCCCCCCCCCATACCCCTTCTTATGGGCAGTACACAGACCCCCCCCCCCCCCATACCCCATTCTTATGGGCAGTACACAGACCCCCCCCCCCCATCCCCCATTCTTATGGGCAGTACACAGACCCCCCCCCCCCCATACCCCATTCTTATGGGCAGTACACAGACCCCCCCCCATACCCCATTCTTATGGGCAGTACACAGACCCCCCCCATACCCCATTCTTATGGGCAGTACACAGACCCCCCCCCATACCCCATTCTTATGGGCAGTACACAGACCCCCCCCCCCCATACCCCATTCTTATGGGCAGTACACAGACCCCCCCCCCATACCCCTTCTTATGGGCAGTACACAGACCCCCCCCCCCATACCCCTTCTTATGGGCAGTACACAGACCCCCCCCATACCCCTTCTTATGGGCAGTACACAGACCCCCCCCATACCCCTTCTTATGGGCAGTACACAGACCCCATACCCCTTCTTATGGGCAGTACACAGACCCCCCCCATACCCCTTCTTATGGGCAGTACACAGACCCCCCCCATACCCCATACTTATGGGCAGTACACAGACCCCATACCCCTTCTTATGGGCAGTACACAGACCCCCCCCCCATACCCCATTCTTATGGGCAGTACACAGACCCCCCCCCCCCCCATACCCCATTCTTATGGGCAGTAACTTGCATATAAGACTTTAACCCCTTCCATACCGGGGGGCTTATTTTGGAACTTCTCTGCTACATGCACAAATCATAATATTTTTGTTAGAAAATTACTCAGAACCCCCAAACACTATATATGTTTTTTTAGCAGAGACCCTAGAGCAGTGATGGAGAACCTCGGCACCCCAGATGTTTTGGAACTACATTTCCCATGATGCTCATGCACTCTTCAGAGTAGCTGAGCATCATGGGAAATGTAGTTCCAAAACATCTGGGGTGCCGAGGTTCGCCATCACTGCCCTAGGGATTAAAATGCCGGCCATTGCAACTTTTTATCTCGCACAGTATTTGCGCAATAATTTTTCAAACGCCTTTTTTTTGAAAAAAACATTTTTTTTTTGTGAATTAAAAAATAACAAAACGGTAAAGTTAGCCCAATTTTTTTTGTATAATGTGAAAGATGAAGTTACGCCGAGTAAATGGATACCTAACATGTCACGCTTTAAAATTGCGCACACTCATGGAATGGCGCCAAACGTCAGTACTTAAAAATCTCCATAGGCGTCGCTTATTTTTTATTTATTTTTTACAAGTTACAAATTTAGAGTTGCAGGGGAGGTGATACCTCACATGTGTGGTTTGAACGGCTTTTACATATGTGGGCGGGACTTGCGTGTGTGTGTGTGTGTGTGTGTGTGTGTGTGTGTGTGTGTGTGTGTGTGTTCGCTTCTAAACGCGAGCTACTGGGGACAGGGGCGTTTAAATATTTTTTTTTTTATTATTTTATTTTACTCGATTTCTTTTATTTTCAGACTTTTTTTGTCTTTTCTTTTTGATCACTTTTATTCCTATTACAAGGAATGTAAACATCCCTTGTACTAGGAATGTTTGTGACAGGTACTCTTTATTGAGAGAGGCGGGGTCAATAAGACCTCCCCCCTCCCCCCACATCTCTCCTCCAGGCTGGAAAGCATGAGATCGTGAAAAAAATTCACCGATCTAATGCTTTCAGCCGCGATTGCGGCTGTGTTTACATTCCGGGACCCGGGTGTGACGTCATAACATCGCGCCCGGGCCTCCGACGATCATAGAGATGACTGGTCACCACCAGTCTACTCTATGGTTTCCATCGGACGCCGACGGATCGTTTCTCCGGGTCTCCGACGATCATAGAGATGACTGGTCACCACCCGTCTACTCTATGGTTTCCATCGGACGCCGACGGATCGTTTCTCCGGGTCTCCGACGATCATAGAGATGACTGGTCACCACCAGTCTACTCTATGGTTTCCATCGGACGCCGACGGATCGTTTCTCCGGGTCTCCGACGATCATAGAGATGACTGGTCACCACCAGTCTACTCTATGGTTTCCATCGGACGCCGGCGGATTGTTTCTCCGGGTCTCCGACGATCATAGAGATGACTGGTCACCACCCGTCTACTCTATGGTTTCCATCGGACGCCGACGGATCGTTTCTCCGGGTCTCCGACGATCATAGAGATGACTGGTCACCACCAGTCTACTCTATGGTTTCCATCGGACGCCGGCGGATTGTTTCTCCAGGCCCCCGATGGCAAAGGAGAGCCTGGAGAAGCGGCGGGTGGGGGGGGAGTCCCCTCCCGTCACCTATAAGAACGATCAAGCGGCGGAACCGCCGCTATGATCATTCTTATGGTGCAGGGATTCGCCGGCTGAAGAGATGGATATCTGAATGATGTCTGTAGCTGCCCCCATCATTCAGATATCCCCACTGAAAGTCCAGGACGTCATATGACCTCCTTGGGCGGGAAGTGGTTAAAAATGGGGACTTTATTTATTTTTTCTAATTCAGGCCCCCTATTCTTCAATGGGGGTTCAGGTCCGGACTTTTGCAATGTGCGAGGGTTCTGGTGTGAACTGAACCGGGGGGGGGGGGGGGGGTTGTTCAGGCCAAATCTATTGATGAGTATGGCCTGAGCTTCCGATGGGTCTGAAATGTCATTTTTTGCTGCAGCAGGTTCTATACATGGTACAGATGCATCACTTTCCAGGCAGACTAAGGGGACCCCCCAGGCACTATAGTTAAAGGATTTTTCTTTTCTTTTTTGCTTCACTTTAACCACTTAAGCCCCGGACCTTTAGGCAGCTAAATGCCCAGGCCAGGTTTTGCGATTCGGCACTGCGTCGCTTTAACAGACAATTGCGCGGTCGTGCGACGTGGCTCCCAAACAGAATTGGCGTCCTTTTTTCCCCACAAATAAAGCTTTCTTTTGGTGGTATTTGATCACCTCTGCGGTTTTTATTTTTTGCGCTATAAACAAAAATAGAGCGACAATTTTGAAAAAAATGCAATATTTTTTACTTTTTGTTATAATAAATATCCCCAAAAAACATATATAACATTTTTTTTCCCTCAGTTTAGGCCGATACGTATTCTTCTACCTATTTTTGTTAAAAAAAATTGCAATAAGCGTTTATCGATTGGTTTGCGCAAAATTTATAGCGTTTACAAAATGGGGGATAGTTTTATTGCATTTTTATAATTTTTTTTTTTTTTTTTTTTTACTATTAATGGCGGCGATCAGCGATTTTTTTCGTGACTGCGACATTATGGCGGACACTTCGGACAATTTTGACACATTTTTGGGACCATTGTCATTTTCACAGCAAAAAATGCATTTAAATTGCATTGTTTATTGTGAAAATTACAGTTGCAGTTTGGGAGTTAACCACAGGGGGCGCTGTAGGAGTTAGGGTTCACCTAGTGTGTGTTTACAACTGTAGGGGGGTGTGGCTGTAGGACTGACATCATCGATCGAGTCTCCCCTATAAAAGGGAACACACGATCGATGCGCCGCCACAGTGAAGCACGGGGAAGCCGCGTTTACATACGGCTCTCCCCGTTCTTCAGCTCCGGGGAGCGATCGCGAGGGGGCGGCTATAAACGAATAGCCGCGCCCTCGTCCCGGATCGCTCCCCGAGGGGATCCGCACGCAGCGGAGGGGGGGGGTCCCGATCGGACCCCCGACCCGCTAGAAGGCAGGGACGTGTATATATACGCCCATCTGCCTGTACGTGCCATTCTGTGGACGTAAATAGGCGTGCGTTAAGTGGTTAATCTCGTGCATTATGGGTTCACTTACCTTTTCCTTCGATTTATCTTCTAAGGGCCAGATTCAGAAAGCTTTACGCCGGCGTATCAGTAGATACGCTGATGTAACTCTAAATCTGCGCCGTCCTAAATTTAAGCGTATTCTGGAAACCAGATACGCTTAAATTAGGCTAAGATACGAGCGGCGTAAGTCTCCTACGCCGTCGTATCTTAGGGTGCAATTTTTCCGCTGGCCGCTAGGTGGCGCTTCCGTTGAGTTCGGCGTAGAATATGCAAATGCCTAGATACGTCGTTTCACGAACGTACGACGCAGTAAGATACGCCGCGTAAAGATAAAGCTGCCCCCTAGGTGGCGTAGCCAATGTTAAGTATGGACGTCGGAACCGCGTAAAAATTTGGAGCAATGCACACTGGGATATGCACACGGACGGCGCATGCGCCGTTCGTAAAAAAAACGTCAATCACGTCGGGTCACCACCCATTTACATGAAACACTCCCCCCCCCCCCCCCCCTCCTCATCCAAATTAGGCGCGCTTACGCCGGGCCCATTAAGGCTACATTCACACCTCGGTGTACTAAATCGTTGCGTTTTGTCCCGCGAATTGCGGCGACAAATAGCGGCGTTTTATACCGCGAATGTGAATGCAGCCTACACCCCCTCTATGGAGATGGTTCACATCTCCTATGCCGAACGACGCCTGAAAAAAAGGTCCGGGACTTTTTTTCAGGCGACAGGCGTTCGCCGTGGAGATGTGAACCATCTCCATAAAGGGCAATGTTACATCATCCCTCTGGCGTGTCGGGGCGGCAGCGGGCGTCGCACTACAGGCGACAAAACGCCTAGGTGTGAATGGGCTTCTACGCTACACAGCCGTAACTTAGGAGGCAAGTGCTTTGTGAATACAGCACTTGCCTCTCTGATTTACGGCGGCGTAGCGTAAATACGCCGCCGTAACAATGCGTGCCCGGCTACCTGTATCTAGCCCGTATTGTTTATTTTCTTTTGTCTGAATTTCTCACTTCCTGTACCTCCTCGGTAAGCTTCCCACCATCATCCGAGCCGTGGTTAGTCTGCCGGAACAGCTTACTGAGGAGGAACAGGAAGTGAGAAATTCGGACAAAGGGAAAAAAACATTTAGAAGGGAAATCCGAAGGAAAAAGTAAGTGAACCCACAATGCACGAGATTAAAGAAACCGATTTAGAAAATAAAAAACAAACCTTTTACATCCCGTTTAAGCGTTATTAAAATCACTGCTGCTGTAAAACCTTTTTATTTATTTTTTAAACCTTTTTTTTTTTGCATTGATCCAGGTTAGAGTTACAGAGGAGGGACTGCGCTAGAATTGTTGCTCTCGCTCTAACGCACGCGACGATACTGAACATGTGTGATTTGAACAGCATTTACATATGCAGGCACTTCTTCACCAGGGGGGCTTTTCAGTTTTATTTTTATTTTACTTTCATTTTTTTTTTTTTTTAGCACTTTTTTTATTCCTATTACAAAGAATGTAAACATACTTGTAATAGGACATGACAGGTCCTCTTTATGGAGAGGTGTTCGGTTTATAAGACCCCCACATATCTCCTCCAGGCTGGAAAGATTGAGATATAAAAAAAAAAAAAAACTGAGGTCCGGGCTTTACTTCCGTGGCCTGGACGTGACGTCATAACGCCTTACCCGGGCCTCCGACGGTCATAGAGATGACTGGGGACAATCCGGTCACTGGAAATCTCTATGATCGTCGTCAGGCGGTGCTGGATTCTTTCTCCAGGTTGCCGATTGCACGGAGAAGCCCCTGAGGGCGGCCCACCCCGCTGCCTGTAAGACCGATCAAGTGGCTGAACTGCTGCTATGATTGTTCTTGTACACAGAATCGCTGGCTGAAAAAAAAAAAATCTGATGGCTGCAGCTGGATCCATCATTCAGATATCTCCACTCAAAGCCAATGATGTGGTTTGGGCTGGAAGTGGTTAAACATTTTCTATTACCGGCAATTTGAATGTCTTATTTTTCCGTATAAATGTCGGTTTTGCTGCAGCAGGTTCTATACATGGTACAGATCACTTTACAGGCAGACTAGAGGGACCCCCCCAGGCACTATATTTAAAGGAATTTTCTCTTCCGTTCATGGACGGACACAGCAGCAATTGACCTTAGGATTATTATCCTCCCTTTTAGGAGATTGACTAGGCAGAAAAAACAGCATGTTAAGTGTTAAAACACTCCACACAGTACAGCTCCTCCCAGGGGGTGGATCCCCCGGGTACATGCCTCATGCAGCCTCATTTTTTTTTTCTGCCTAGCAAAAGGAGATGACATGGCTCTTCTGGACCCATGTGCTCTGGAGATTTTTTTTTGCTATTTTCTTGCTTTCTTTTTTGTTTTCCTGCATTTTTTTGGATCCTGAGATCTTTAATCAACTGCTGACTGGGTGACAGGCTGGATCCTCGATCCTTGTATTACCCCCATGTTCGGCCATCGAGCGTCTGCCGGCCTTTAGCTACGCGCTGGGCCGTCCACGACATGCCCCGTTGCGGGTGGCCGGTGAGCTATACGTTCCAGGGCACACAAATGACCGGGTTCTTTGTCCGTGTCACAGTGTGCCGGGCAGACAGCCATGCCGTAACTGCGCGGATGTTGGTTCTGTCCGGGATGCCTCCAGCCGGTGGTCGCAGGATGGTTAAGTAGCAGTCCCCTTGCTTTGGCATGGTGGTGCGGCTGGTGCATTCCTGGGGAGTTCGATCAGGGGTCTGCCCTACTTTCCTCTCTTCCTTCCTCTCCCTCCTTCCCACCGCATTCTGGGTGGTCGACTGTGAGGTGGGGGGGGGTCGGTCCGGGGGGCTCCGTCCTGTGGCTGGGGGCTGTGGCTGTTGTCGGGAGTGCTGTGTGGTTTTTATTGATGCCAGGGGGCCTGCCCGGGGGTCCTGGGTTTTTACTGTGTGTTTCTGCACTATTCATGGCCGCCATTTTGCCGGGGCGCCTTTATTGACTATCGGTGGCCATTTTCTTATAGCCCACATGCTGTTTTTTGCATGTCGGTGGCCATTTTGGAAGGGGTTTTTGCCAGCAGTACAACCTGGTCGGGTGGTGAGTCCTCTGCTGCGGCAGGGAGGGTGGCCTGTGGGTCTTGCCTTGCAGTCCAAGGATGGCAATTGGGTGGGTCAGCATGGCGTCCGAACCGCCAGCTTCTCCCCCAAACATGCCGGAGTTGACCCTTAGTGCCCCTGTTCCTGTGGCCTCTGTGGATGCTATGACAGCAGTCCTTGAGGCGTTTGTTGCCAGGATTGAAGCGGCGCGTGGCCAGAGGGGGGGGTAAAAAGCGCCCCCTCCCCCCGCCTTCTTCTGGGATGCCTCTGACACGGAATCGGGCCCAGCTACTACTCCCGGCCCTGGTTCTGAGGTGTCAGAGGATGCAGGCCTAGTCCACACGGACAGTGAGGATGACTCTGCATCAGGGTCAGCGCATGATAGGGCGCTAGTGGGAGCTCTTATCACTGCGGTGCGGGATACTCAGAAAATGGAGGATTCGGCGGATTAATCAGAGACGTCGGTCCCTTTTGGGTTCCGTAAGCCGCCCCGCACTGCGAAAGTGTTTCCTTGTGTTTCTTATCTGGAATCATTTTTGTACAAGGAATGGGATCGGCCGCAAAAGTTTTTTTCTGTTCCAAAATGCTTTGCGGTCCGTTATCCTTTTGAGGAGAATTTCCTGAAAAAGTGGACCTCTCCTCCGTCAGTGGACCCCCCTGTGTCCAGGCTGAACAAGGCGACCACGTTGCCTGTGGAAGGGGCTCCCGCTTTCAAGGACCCCGCAGACAGGAGAGCTGAGGCTGTGGCCCGCTCCATGTTCACGGTGGTGGGGTCGGCGGTGAGACTGGTCTTGGCCGGGGCTCTGGTGTCACAGACACTTACTGAACAGATAAACTTGTTTCAGGAGTTGGAGGTGTATCGTGCCCCTCCGGACTGTGTGGCGCTGGCCGACCAGTTGGTGCAGGGCCTAAAATTTGTCTGTGAGTCAGCCCTGGATACGCTTCCTCTGCTTTCCAGGACCTCGGCCTACGCGGTAGTGTTGCGCCGCCTTGTCTGGCTGAAGGCTTTGGTGGACTTGCCCTTTAAGGGTGAACGGCTTTTTGTGGCGTCTCTGGATGACCTCATAAAAGATGACACGCAATCGGGTAAGAGTAGGGAGCCTCGCCGTAGGCAGGGGCCCTCCTTTACCGCCCCCAAGCGTTTTTTCGTCGGTGCGGCAGGTAAACGTTCCCAGGGCGCTAAGGTGCCCGCTGAAGGGCAGAAGCGCCCCTGGTTCCGCAAGCCCAACAAGCCTGCTTCTGCATGAAGGTCTGCCCCCGCCCGTCTCTCGTTTGGGGGGGGGTGGCTTTGTGAATTTGCGGCTCGGTGGAGGTCTCTTCTTTCCAACCGTTGGGTTTGCGAAGTAGTTTCCTCGGGGCACAAGATAGAGTTTCTCTCTTGTCGGCCAAATAGATTTTTTTCCTTCCAACCTCCAACCTCCTCGGGAGGCCCTGTCTGGGGCTGTTCAGGATCTGCTGGTCAGGGGGGTGATCGTGCCGGTTTCTTTACTGGAACGGTTTAAGGGGTTTTACTCCAATCTGTTTGTAGTTCCCAAGAAGGAAGGGGTCCGTCCAATCCTGGATCTCAAGGCCCTCAACTGTTTTGTCAAAGTGCAAAAGTTCAGGATGGAGTCGGTTCGCTCTGTAGTGGCGGCGCTCCATCAGGGGGACTTAATGGCGTCCTTGGATATCAAGGACGCGTACCTGTATATCCCCGTGTGCGCAAAACACCAGAGATTTCTGCGCTTTGCGGTCGGAGAGGACCACTTTCAATTTGTGGCCCTCCCTTTCGGCCTGGCCTTGACGCCACAGGTTTTCACCAAGGTGCTCGCTCCGATTCTGGCCCTGCTGAGGCAGCGTGGGATCGCTATTGTAGGATACCTGGACGACCTTCTTCTGAGAGCTTCTTCAAGCTCAGAGTTAGAAGAGGACGTGTCTATCACCTGCCAGACCCTCCGGGAATTCGGTTGGCTGCTGAATGTTCAGAAGTCAGTGTTGGTACCGTCTCAGCGTCTGAAATATCTGGGGTTAGTCCTGGATTCCTCGGAGGCGAGAGTTTTCCTTCCAGCGGTGTAGCGGTTGGCGACCCAGAAGTGGTCGTCGCTTTGCTTTTGCATGCGAGTTCTGGGTCTGATGGTGGCCTCTTTCGAGGCGATTCCGTATGCCCAATTCCACACTCGAGTGTTACAGAGAAAAAATTCTGTCGCTTTGGGACAAGCTTCCTTCATCTCTGGATTACCATATCCGAGTGAGTCCCCTGGTCAAGTCCTCCCTAGTGTGGTGGCTGACGTCTCCGGTGCTTCGGGCCGGGAAGTCGTTCCTGCCGTACCACTGGACGGTGGTCACAATGGATGCCAGTCTCTCCGGCTGGGGGGGGGAGTCTGGGGTGTTCAGTCAGCCCAGGGGCGCTGGACTCGGGAAGAATCCTGCCTGCCAATCAATGTCCTGGAACTCCGGGCGATCAGGCTGTGCCTCTCCAAGTGGTCTCTGAGACTGCAGGGCCACCCGGTCAGGATTCAGTCGGACAACGCCACGGCTGTGGCGTATGTCAATCATCAAGGGGGCACACGGAGCTCGGCTGCAGCGGCGGAAGTGGCTCACATCCTCCGGTGGACCGAAAAGAGCGTTCCGGCTCTTTCTGCTGTTTACATTCCGGGCGTACAGAACTGGCAGGCGGACTACCTAAGTCGCCAAACGCTAGACCAAGAAGAATGGTCGCTACACCCGGATGTGTTTCAGAGTCTGTGTCTGAATGGGGCACTCCAAACGTGGATCTTATGGCATCCCGACTCAATCGGAAGGTGTCACGGTTCGTGGCCAGGTCAAGAGACCCGTGGGCGGACGCGTTTGTGGCACTGTGGGGTCACTATCGCCTAATCTACGCCTTCCCTCCTCTGAAGCTTCTTCTTTGCCTGCTGCGCACAGTGGGACCCGAGGGGATACCAACAATCCTAATTGCTCTGGATTGGCCTTGCCGTCCCTGGTACGCAGATCTGGTGCGTCTGGTGGCAGACGTCCCTTGGCGCCTGCCACTGCGAGAGGATCTTCTATTGCAGGCTCCTATCTTTCACCCTGCTTTACAGTTGGTTTTAACGGCGTGGCTATTGAGAGCCAAGTGCTGAAGGATCGCGGCCTGTTGGACTCGGTGATCTCTACCATGCTACGAGCGCGGAAGTCTACTTCCCGGAAGATTTACCATCGTACGTGGAAGGCTTACATCTCTATGTGTGAGGAGATGAATTGGCACCCCTGCACATATGTGATGTCCTGGATTCTGCTGTTCTTGCAGCGTGGAGTGGATCAGGCTCTCGCCTTAAGTACAGTTAAGGGTCAGATTTCGGCCTTGGCTGTTTTTTACTTTCAGCGACCTTTGGCGGCGCACTCTCTGGTGCGTACGTTTGTGCAGGGGGTTCGACATGTGGCCCCTCCTGTGCGTCCTCCACTGCCTCCATGGGACTTGAATTTAGTCCTCTTGGTGCTTCAAGAGTCTCCCTTTGAGGACATTCGGAAAATTCCTTAATTGACTCTGTCCCGGGAGGTGGTTTTTCTGGTGGCGATGACATCGGTCAGACGGGTATCTCAACTGGCGGCCTTGTCTTGCAAGGCTCCCTACTTGGTCATCCACAGAGATAAGGTGGTGCTGCGGCCTCAGCCGTCATTCCTTCCTAAGGTTGTTTCGGCCTTTCACAATAATGAGGACATTGTCCTTCCATCCTTATGTCCTCGGCCGGCGAACCCGAAAGAGGCCACGTTACATTCCCTGGATGTGGTTCGGGCCCTACGGGTGTACTTGTCTGCTACGGCTCTGTTTCGGAAGTCGGACTTACTGTTCGTGTCGGTGACTGGTCCTAAGAAGGGTCTGGCGGTCTCGTCGGCCACCATTTCTAGGTGGATCAGACAGGTTGTGCTCCAGGTCTATGCCCTAAAGGGGCGGGCGCCTCCCTTTCAGGTTACGGCGCATTCGACCAGGGCGATCGGGGCCTCTTGGGCTTTCCGCCATCAAGCGTCTGTGTTACAGGTGTGTAAGGCAGTGACCTGGTTGTCAGTCCACACCTTCTCAAAGTTTTACAAGGTGGATGTGAGTGCATCTTCGGATGCCTCCTTTGGCCGCTGGTGTTACAGGCGGCAGTTTAAGGTTGGAGTTCCTCCGTTGAGGAACTCTGGTTTGTTTGGGGTGAAGCTTGGTTTGCTGTGTTATTTTCCCACCCCTCAAAATTTTTTGACACTGCTTGGGGACGTCCCTAAGGTCAATGCTGCTGTGTCCGTCCATGAACGGAAGAGAAAATAGGATTTTTGTACTCACCGTAAAATCCATTTCTCTGAGTTCATGGACGGACACAGCACCCACCCCTCCTTGGTTTGTACTGCTTGTTTACGAACTGGGGCTGCCAATAGGCAGAGAATGGAGGATGTACCCTGGGGATCCGCCCCCTGGGAGGTACTGTACTGTGTGGAGTGTTTAACACTTAAAATGCTGTTTTTATGCCTAGTCAATCTCTTAAAAAGGAGGATAATACCCCTAAGGTCAATTGCTGCTGTGTCCGTCCATGAACTCAGAGATTTGTTTTTTAGTTTAAGCATTATTAATTGCATTCATACATTTCCCTTAGGGCAGTACCCAGGCCCCCCCCCCCATACCCCTTTTTATGGCCAATAACTTGCATACAAGACTTTTTAAAATGGGGACTTTAAATTTTTCTAATTTTCTAACTCCAATGGAGTTCAGGTCCGAACCTTTGCGATATGTGAGAGTTTTGGTGTGACCTGAACCGGGGGGTTGTTCAGCCCAACTCTATTGGTGAGTATGGCCGGAGCTCCTGATGTGTCTGAAAAGTCAGTTTTGCTGCAGCAGGTTCTATACATGGTACAGATGCACCACTTTACAGGCACACTAAGGTGACCCCCCCCCCCCCTAGGCACTATATTTTAAAGGAATTTTTGGGGTTTTTTGTTTCACTTTAAGCATCATTTAAATCACTGCTGCTGTAAAAACTTTTTTTTAAACCTTTTTTTATGTTGATATATGTCCCTTAGGGCAGTACCCAGGCCCTAGACCCCTTTTTATGGCCGATAACTTGCATACAAGACTTTGAAATGGGCACTTTCGATTTTTCCTAATTCAGGCCCGTATTATTCAATGGGGTACAGGTCTGAACTTTTGCGATATGCGAGAGTTCTGGTGAGAACTGGGGGGGAGGTTCAGCCCAAATGTATTGGTGAGCATGGCCTGAGCTTCCGATGTGTCGGCTGACAGGGTGAGTATGCCTGACGGTACAACTTGGTGTGTGGCCGGTTGGGTGGACACACAGTGGCATGTGTAGACAATTCCGACGCACAAAATTCCACGCAAGCTCTGAATCAATTACGAGACGGAAGTGCTCGGTCTGGTAAAACTAGCGTCCGTAATGGAGATCGCACATTTGTCAATCTGTAACGGACTGAAAAACGCGAATCGTCTCTCGCCAAACTTTTACTAACACAAGATTGGCAGAAGGAGCCCAAAGGGTGGCGCACTTGGTATGGAAAATCCGTTTTATTGTGCCGGCATACCAGCCCGCGTTCTTGACGTTCACAATTTCTGACAACATTTGTGCGACCGTGTGTATGCAAGACAAGTTTGAGCCAACATCTGTCGGAAATGTATCCGCAATTTTGTTGTCGTAATGTCCGATCGTCTTCCTGAAACCCTCATCAGCACCAAATATCCGCCTCTGGGAGGTCTGGAGGACTTCCTTCAAACTGGGAACTAGAAGTTTGGCACAATGTTTTCCCGAAGACGTACAGAGAACAGTTCTACTCCCATACGTGACTTTGGCCCATACTAGTGGTTACCGAGTATTCCCAGATAGGACTAACACCTATATTCTGGAACCTTCAGACTCCTTTGGACTTCCTAGTTCCTGATGCAATCTTCCCGCAGAGCGTCTAATCATTCTTCATCCCCAGCAGAGTCTGGCCCTCCAGAGCCGATCATACCAACCAGGCCTGGAGCTCCTTTTTTATCATTTTTGATCCGGATTGAATTTCTGGATGACCATCGTCTCCTGCAGGTGCTTCAGATATTCGGGGGTTTTGCACCTGGAGGTACCGCCTGCCGGTACAGTCCTCGGGTCCTTTAGAGCGCCTCCTACTGCTGCGAAGACCTTTCCCCTTCACCTGCTATTGGAGTCCTTCCTCTATGCAGATTGGACTTAAGGGTCCCGGGGGCCCAACTGACACTGTGGCTGAGCATTTGCCCTTTTCTGAAGAAGTTCTTTGTTATTCGGTGGTAACATACTAGTGTAGTTGATGGGAAGCTCACTTTTTTGAGACTGAGGGGACTCCACTGACAGGTGAATAACCTCCTTGGATCCCAGTTTGAACTGACAAGTTTGGTCCTCCTTCCTGTGTTGGTGGTCAGTCACCTCCATCTGTCAAACTGTCTTAGAACAGGGAACCTCAAACTACGGCCCTCCAGCTGTTGCAGAACTACACATCCCATGAGGCATTGTAACACTGACATTCACAGACATTTCCGGTACACGGGGATGTGACCTCAGACCAAAACACGGGTACATGACCTCAGACCGGAACTCGGGGAGGTGACCTCAGACCAGAACACGGGGAGGTGACCTCAGACCGGAACATGGGTACATGACCTCAGACCAGAACACGGGGAGGTGACCTCAGACCAGAACACGGGGAGGTGACCTCAGACCAGAACACGGGGAGGTGACCTCAGACCAGAACACGGGGAGGTGACCTCAGACCAGAACACGGGGACATGACCTCAGACCGGAACACGGGGACGTGACCTCAGACCAGAACACGGGGACGTGACCTCAGACCAGAACACGGGGACGTGACCTCTGACCATAACACGGGGACGTGACCTCAGACCAGAACACAGGGAGGTGACCTCAGACCAGAACACGGGGACGTGACCTCAGACCAGAACACGGGGACGTGACCTCAGACCGGAACACGGGGACGTGACCTCAGAACGGTACACGGGGAGGTGACCTCAGACCAGAACACGGGGACATGACCTCAGACCAGAACACAGGGAGGTGACCTCAGACCGGAACACGGGGACGTGACCTCAGAACGGTACACGGGGAGGTGACCTCAGACCAGAACACGGGGACATGACCTCAGACCAGAACACAGGGAGGTGACCTCAGACCAGAACACGGGGAGGTGACCTCAGACCAGAACACGGGGACGTGACCTCAGACCGGAACACGGGGACATGACCTCAGACCAGAACACGGGGAGGTGACCTCAGACCGGAACACGGGGACATGACCTCAGACCAGAACACAGGGACATGACCTCAGACCAGAACACGGAGACGTGACCTCAGACCAGAACACGGGGAGGTGACCTCAGACCAGAACACGGGGACGTGACCTCAGACCGCAACACGGGGACGTGACCTCAGGCCAGAAAACAGGGATGTGACCTCAGAACGGTACACAGGGAGGTGACCTCAGACCAGAACACGGGGACATGACCTCAGACCGGAACACAGGGACGTGACCTCAGACCAGAACACGGGGACATGACCTCAGACCGGAACATGGGGACGTGACCTCAGACCAGAACACGGGGACGTGACCTCAGACCAGAACACGGGGACGTGACCTCAGACCAGAACACGGGGACGTGACCTCTGACCATAACACGGGGACGTGACCTCAGACCAGAACACAGGGAGGTGACCTCAGACCAGAACATGGGGACGTGACCTCAGACCAGAACACGGGGAGGTGACCTCAGACCGGAACACGGGGACGTGACCTCAGAACGGTACACGGGGAGGTGACCTCAGACCAGAACACGGGGACATGACCTCAGACCAGAACACAGGGAGGTGACCTCAGGCCAGAACACGGGGAGGTGACCTCAGACCAGAACACGGGGACGTGACCTCAGACCGGAACACGGGGACATGACCTCAGACCAGAACACGGGGAGGTGACCTCAGACCGGAACACGGGGACATGACCTCAGACCAGAACACAGGGACATGACCTCAGACCAGAACACGGAGACGTGACCTCAGACCAGAACACGGGGAGGTGACCTCAGACCAGAACACGGGGACGTGACCTCAGATCGCAACACGGGGACGTGACCTCAGACCAGAACACGGGGACATGACCTCAGACCAGAACACGGGGACATGACCTCAGGCCAGGACACGGGGACGTCCCATGAAAGTCGCTTTCATCCAAAGTTTATGGAGCCTTAGAAAGCCAAGGCCCTGCTCCGGCAGAGACAATGTGACTGGCTCCCCGATCCCTTTTATTAGGTAGGGTGTGTCCCCTGTAATGTCTCCCCGAAGGCTCCGATTAGTTCTGAATCCTCTGGTATCGCTCCACTTCCTTTCATATTTGCTGATCGGCTCTCGGGTGGTTCTCTCTGGTTCGGAACGCGTTGGGATGTGAATGTGGGTGTTGTCCTGAGGAGGAGCCATTGAGGATCAGGAATCTTCTGTCCATGAACCCGCCCAGGAGGAATCGGGAATCTCAGACACACAAGGTTATGGGCGGCTTCTTATCTTCTACTGGTGAGCCCCCCCCCCCCCTCACTCCCATGATGGGGGGGAAAAATTCAAGGAATAAAAATGGCTGCAGAAAGATACAGGGATCTAGCACACATTTCATCAGCACCACTTCCAGGGCGCCCTCCTCACCCATCAGACATGGGCAGCCAATAAAACATCTGGGACCCAGCAAGGTGGCAACCCACCCCTCTATAAATTTCCCATGCCTTGGGAGGAAGGAGAGTGGGGGGGAGAGTGGAGAGAGAGAGAGAGAGAGAATGGTTGTGGGAGAGAAAGAGATGACTACCCCTGTCTTCAGCTCCTTCTTTGCCCCATGTGCCAGTCTTTGAGAGCATGGGGGGGGGGCAAAGAGCAGGGAGGAGCCGGTGAGCACTGTGGGGGGGTGGGAGTGCTGGGGGCACTTGAGATTGAGAGAAGGAGGGGAGTCGGAATGAATGGGAGTGGGGAGCACAAGGAGGGGCCAGAGAGCAGGGGTGGAGCCAGTGAGCACAAGGAGGGGCCAGTGAGAAAGGGGTGGAGCCAGTGAGCACAAGGAGGGGCCAGAGAGCAGGGTGTGGAGCCAGTGAGCACAAGGAGGGGCCAGTGAGCAGGGGGTGGAGCCAGTGAGCACAAGGAGGGGCCAGTGAGAAGGGGGTGGAGCCAGTGAGCACAAGGAGGGGCCAGAGAGCAGGGGGTGGAGCCAGTGAGCACAAGGAGGGGCCGGAGAGCAGGGGGTGGAGCCAGTGAGCACAAGGAGGGGCCGGAGAGCAGGCGGTGGAGCCAGTGAGCACAAGGAGGGGCCGGATAGCAGGGGTGGAGCCAGTGAGCACAAGGAGGGGCTGGAGAGCAGGAGGTGGAGCCAGTGAGCACCAGGAGGAGCCAGAGAGCAGGGGGTGGAGCCAGGCAGCATCCAGAGATTGGGGGCGGAGCTCCTTTATCTTCAGTCACGGGGAAGCTCCGCTGGAGGCAGGTGCAGAGACGTCGGGTGAACGGCACAGGCTGAAGGAGCGGCCCAGTTGCGGGTCCCGCATGGACATGCCGCACGCACGCCTGTAGAGATGGCACATGGAGTCAGGTGCTGTCATCCGGCCGCTGCCGCCAACTATTGGCCTCTACTGTCCCGCTCCCCACACCTGCTATTTCTCGGGCAGTACCCGATTAGTCAGTCAGCCCCTGGGCCACAGATTCCCAGCAAGGGTAGGCAGAGCCGCCGGCGTCCACATCAGTGATTGAGCACAGGTAAATAGGGGCCCTGTGAGTGCGAGGCCTTAGGCGTCTTCCTTACTGGAAGGAATCTAAGGCCCCGTACACCGGTTTCAGTGGATAGATCCCCTGGTGTGTACGATCCAGCGGATATTTTTCCGCGGATATTTTTCCCGGCGATGGATTTCCAGCGGATCAAAATTTCTTAACATGCTAAGAAATCGATCCGATGGAATCCAGTCCAGCGGATTGATCTGATGGTCTGTACAGACTCACCGGATCAATCCGTCCGAATCCATCCCTCGCATGCGTCGTAATGATTCGACGCATGCGTGGAAGACCTTATATTACAGCGTCGTGCACGTCGCCGCGTCATCATCGCGGCGACGGCGCGACACGTCACCGCCACGTCACCGCGGAGGGAATTCCGCTGGGATTTTGATCTCATGGTTAGTACAACCAGGAGATCAAGATCCTCTCGTGTGTACTAGGCCTAAGCCACAGTCTGGGAAGGCTCATCCCATGGAAATCCTTTTACCATTCCGGCTCCCTCCTTGTCCAACCCACCAGGGGCTAAAAGCTTCGGTTTTCCTCCTTTTTTCTCACCTCCAACCATCTTCTGTCCCCGTCTTCCCCACAAGATGTCAGGACCTCAGTTTATGTGGCAGATGGTTTCAGTCAGAAAACGCCACGGCAGTAGTGCCCATCAACCACTAGGAAGAAACCAGAGGTCTCCCCGAAGCAAGAAAGAGGATCCTGTCCTTGGCAGAACTTC
Source organism: Rana temporaria (assembly GCF_905171775.1). NCBI lineage: Eukaryota > Metazoa > Chordata > Amphibia > Anura > Ranidae > Rana > Rana temporaria. The sequence goes on from NW_024404636.1 coordinate 38,503, forward strand.
CCATCCCAGCCTTGTGTGCTGTTTATATCCCAGAGCTGGGCCCACAGGGACGTGACCTCAGACCAGAACACGGGGACATGACCTCGGAACAGAACACGGGGAGGTGACCTCAGACCAGAACACGGGGAGGTGACCTCAGACCAGAACACGGGGAGGTGACCTCAGACCAGAACACGGGGACATGACCTCGGACCAGAACACGGGGACGTGACGTCAGACCAGGACACGGGGATGTGACCTCAGACCGGAATACGGGGACGTGACCTCGGACCAGAACACGGGGACGTGACCTCGGACCAGAACACAGGGACGTGACCTCAGACCGGAACACGGGAGGTGACCTCAGACCAGAACACAGGGACATGACCTCAGACCAGAACACGGGGATGTGACCTCAGACCGGAACACGGGGAGGTGACCTCAGACCAGAACACGGGGAGGTGACCTCAGACCAGAACACGGGGAGGTGACCTCAGACCAGAACACGGGGACGTGACCTCAGACCAGAACACAGGGACGTGACCTCAGACCAGAACACGGGGAGGTGACCTCAGACCAGAACACAGGGACGTGACCTCGACCAGAACACGGGGACATGACCTCAGACCAGAACACAGGGACGTGACCTCAGACCGGAACACGGGAGGTGACCTCAGACCAGAACACAGGGACATGACCTCAGACCAGAACACAGGGACGTGACCTCAGACCAGGACACGGGGATGTGACCTCAGACCGGAACACGGGGACGTGATCTCAGACCAGAACACAGGGACGTGACCTCAGACCAGAACACGGGGATGTGACCTCAGACCGGAACACGGGGACGTGATCTCAGACCAGAAGACGGGGACCTCAGACTAGAACACGGGGACGTGACCTCGGACCGGAACACGGGGAGGTGACCTCAGACCAGAACACGGGGATGTGACCTCAGACCAGAACACGGGGAGGTGACCTCAGACCAGAACACGGGGACGTGACCTCAGACCAGAACACGGGGAGGTGACCTCAGACCGAAACACGGGGACGTGACCTCAGACCATAACACGGGGACGTGACCTCAGACCGGAACACGGGGACGTGACCTCAGACCAGAACACGGGGAGGTGACCTCAGACCAGAACACGGGGACGTGACCTCAGACCAGAACACGGGGACGTGACCTCAGACCAGAACACGGGGAGGTGACCTCAGACCAGAACACGGGGACGTGACCTCAGACCAGAACACAGGGACATGACCTCAGACCAGAACACAGGGAGGTGACCTCAGACCGAAACACAGGGACGTGACCTCAGACCGGAACACGGGGACGTGACCTCAGACCAGAACACGGGGAGGTGACCTCAGACCAGAACACGGGGAGGTGACCTCAGACCAGAACACGGGGATGTGACCTCAGACCAGAACACGGGGAGGTGACCTCAGACCAGAACACGGGGATGTGACCTCAGACCCGAACACAGGGACGTGACCTCAGACCGGAACACGGGGATGTGACCTCAGACCAGAACACGGGGACGTGACCTCAGACCGGAAAACACGGGGAGGTGACCTCGGACCGGAACACGAGGATGTGACCTCAGACCAGAACACGGGGAGGTGACCTCAGACCAGAACACGGGGATGTGACCTCAGACCAGAACACGGGGAGGTGACCTCAGACCAGAACACGGGGACGTGACCTCAGACCGGAAAACACGGGGACGTGACCTCAGACCAGAACACTGGGACGTGACCTCAGAAAAGAACACGGGGACGTGACCTCAGACCGGAACACGAGGACGTGACCTCAGACCAGAACACGAGGACGTGACCTCGGACCAGAACACAGGGACGTGACCTCAGACCAGAACACGGGGAGGTGACCTCGGACCGGAACACGAGGACGTGACCTCGGACCAGAACACGGGGACGTGACCTCAGACCAGAACACAGGGACGTGACCTCAGACCAGAACACGGGGAGGTGACCTCAGACCAGAACACGGGGATGTGACCTCAGACCAGAACACGGGGAGGTGACCTCAGACCAGAACACGGGGATGTGACCTCAGACCCGAACACAGGGACGTGACCTCAGACCGGAACACGGGGATGTGACCTCAGACCCGAACACAGGGACGTGACCTCAGACCGGAACACGGGAGGTGACCTCAGACCAGAACACAGGGACATGACCTCAGACCAGAACACGGGGATGTGACCTCAGACCGGAACACGGGGAGGTGACCTCAGACCAGAACACGGGGAGGTGACCTCAGACCAGAACACGGGGAGGTGACCTCAGACCAGAACACGGGGACGTGACCTCAGACCAGAACACAGGGACGTGACCTCAGACCAGAACACGGGGAGGTGACCTCAGACCAGAACACAGGGACGTGACCTCGACCAGAACACGGGGACATGACCTCAGACCAGAACACAGGGACGTGACCTCAGACCGGAACACGGGAGGTGACCTCAGACCAGAACACAGGGACATGACCTCAGACCAGAACACAGGGACGTGACCTCAGACCAGGACACGGGGATGTGACCTCAGACCGGAACACGGGGACGTGATCTCAGACCAGAACACAGGGACGTGACCTCAGACCAGGACACGGGGATGTGACCTCAGACCGGAACACGGGGACGTGATCTCAGACCAGAAGACGGGGACCTCAGACTAGAACACGGGGACGTGACCTCGGACCGGAACACGGGGAGGTGACCTCAGACCAGAACACGGGGATGTGACCTCAGACCAGAACACGGGGAGGTGACCTCAGACCAGAACACGGGGACGTGACCTCAGACCAGAACACGGGGAGGTGACCTCAGACCGAAACACGGGGACGTGACCTCAGACCATAACACGGGGACGTGACCTCAGACCGGAACACGGGGACGTGACCTCAGACCAGAACACGGGGAGGTGACCTCAGACCAGAACACGGGGACGTGACCTCAGACCAGAACACGGGGACGTGACCTCAGACCAGAACACGGGGACGTGACCTCAGACCAGAACACGGGGACGTGACCTCAGACCAGAACACAGGGACGTGACCTCAGACCAGAACACAGGGAGGTGACCTCAGACCGAAACACGGGGACGTGACCTCAGACCGGAACACGGGGACGTGACCTCAGACCAGAACACGGGGAGGTGACCTCAGACCAGAACACGGGGAGGTGACCTCAGACCAGAACACGGGGATGTGACCTCAGACCAGAACACGGGGACGTGACCTCAGACCAGAACACGGGGATGTGACCTCAGACCCGAACACAGGGACGTGACCTCAGACCGGAACACGGGGAGGTGACCTCAGACCAGAACACGGGGACGTGACCTCAGACCGGAAAACACGGGGAGGTGACCTCGGACCGGAACACGAGGATGTGACCTCAGACCAGAACACGGGGAGGTGACCTCAGACCAGAACACGGGGATGTGACCTCAGACCAGAACACGGGGAGGTGACCTCAGACCAGAACACGGGGACGTGACCTCAGACCGGAAAACACGGGGACGTGACCTCAGACCAGAACACTGGGACGTGACCTCAGAAAAGAACACGGGGACGTGACCTCAGACCGGAACACGAGGACGTGACCTCAGACCAGAACACGAGGACGTGACCTCAGACCAGAACACAGGGACGTGACCTCAGACCAGAACACGGGGAGGTGACCTCGGACCGGAACACGAGGACGTGACCTCGGACCAGAACACGGGGACGTGACCTCAGACCAGAACACAGGGACGTGACCTCAGACCAGAACACGGGGAGGTGACCTCAGACCAGAACACGGGGATGTGACCTCAGACCAGAACACGGGGAGGTGACCTCAGACCAGAACACGGGGATGTGACCTCAGACCCGAACACAGGGACGTGACCTCAGACCGGAACACGGGGATGTGACCTCAGACCCGAACACAGGGACGTGACCTCAGACCGGAACACGGGAGGTGACCTCAGACCAGAACACAGGGACATGACCTCAGACCAGAACACGGGGATGTGACCTCAGACCGGAACACGGGGAGGTGACCTCAGACCAGAACACGGGGAGGTGACCTCAGACCAGAACACGGGGAGGTGACCTCAGACCAGAACACGGGGACGTGACCTCAGACCAGAACACGGGGACGTGACCTCAGACCAGAACACGGGGAGGTGACCTCAGACCAGAACACAGGGACGTGACCTCGACCAGAACACGGGGACATGACCTCAGACCAGAACACAGGGACGTGACCTCAGACCGGAACACGGGAGGTGACCTCAGACCAGAACACAGGGACATGACCTCAGACCAGAACACAGGGACGTGACCTCAGACCAGGACACGGGGATGTGACCTCAGACCGGAACACGGGGACGTGATCTCAGACCAGAACACAGGGACGTGACCTCAGACCAGGACACGGGGATGTGACCTCAGACCGGAACACGGGGACGTGATCTCAGACCAGAAGACGGGGACCTCAGACTAGAACACGGGGACGTGACCTCGGACCGGAACACGGGGAGGTGACCTCAGACCAGAACACGGGGATGTGACCTCAGACCAGAACACGGGGAGGTGACCTCAGACCAGAACACGGGGACGTGACCTCAGACCAGAACACGGGGAGGTGACCTCAGACCGGAACACGGGGACGTGACCTCAGACCAGAACACGGGGACGTGACCTCAGACCGGAACACGGGGACGTGACCTCAGACCAGAACACGGGGAGGTGACCTCAGACCAGAACACGGGGACGTGACCTCAGACCAGAACACGGGGACGTGACCTCAGACCAGAACACGGGGACGTGACCTCAGAAAAGAACACGGGGACGTGACCTCAGACCAGAACACAGGGACATGACCTCAGACCAGAACACAGGGAGGTGACCTCAGACCGAAACACAGGGACGTGACCTCAGACCGGAACACGGGGACGTGACCTCAGACCAGAACACGGGGAGGTGACCTCAGACCAGAACACGGGGAGGTGACCTCAGACCAGAACACGGGGATGTGACCTCAGACCAGAACACGGGGAGGTGACCTCAGACCAGAACACGGGGATGTGACCTCAGACCCGAACACAGGGACGTGACCTCAGACCAGAACACGGGGATGTGACCTCAGACCAGAACACGGGGACGTGACCTCAGACCGGAAAACACGGGGAGGTGACCTCGGACCGGAACACGAGGATGTGACCTCAGACCAGAACACGGGGAGGTGACCTCAGACCAGAACACGGGGATGTGACCTCAGACCAGAACACGGGGAGGTGACCTCAGACCAGAACACGGGGACGTGACCTCAGACCGGAAAACACGGGGACGTGACCTCAGACCAGAACACTGGGACGTGACCTCAGAAAAGAACACGGGGACGTGACCTCAGACCGGAACACGAGGACGTGACCTCAGACCAGAACACGAGGACGTGACCTCGGACCAGAACACAGGGACGTGACCTCAGACCAGAACACGGGGAGGTGACCTCGGACCGGAACACGAGGACGTGACCTCGGACCAGAACACGGGGACGTGACCTCAGACCAGAACACAGGGACGTGACCTCAGACCAGAACACGGGGAGGTGACCTCAGACCAGAACACGGGGATGTGACCTCAGACCAGAACACGGGGAGGTGACCTCAGACCAGAACACGGGGATGTGACCTCAGACCCGAACACAGGGACGTGACCTCAGACCGGAACACGGGGATGTGACCTCAGACCCGAACACAGGGACGTGACCTCAGACCGGAACACGGGGATGTGACCTCAGACCAGAACACGGGGACGTGACCTCAGACCGGAAAACACGGGGAGGTGACCTCGGACCGGAACACGAGGATGTGACCTCAGACCAGAACACGGGGAGGTGACCTCAGACCAGAACACGGGGATGTGACCTCAGACCAGAACACGGGGAGGTGACCTCAGACCAGAACACGGGGACGTGACCTCAGACCGGAAAACACGGGGACGTGACCTCAGACCAGAACACTGGGACGTGACCTCAGAAAAGAACACGGGGACGTGACCTCAGACCGGAACACGAGGACGTGACCTCAGACCAGAACACGAGGACGTGACCTCGGACCAGAACACAGGGACGTGACCTCAGACCAGAACACGGGGAGGTGACCTCGGACCGGAACACGAGGACGTGACCTCGGACCAGAACACGGGGACGTGACCTCAGACCAGAACACAGGGACGTGACCTCAGACCAGAACACGGGGAGGTGACCTCAGACCAGAACACGGGGAGGTGACCTCAGACCAGAACACGGGGAGGTGACCTCAGACCAGAACACGGGGACGTGACCTCAGACCAGAACACGGGGACGTGACCTCAGACCGGAACACGGGGACGTGACCTCAGACCAAAACACGGGGACGTGACCTCAGACCGGAACACGGGGAGGTGACCTCAGACCGGAACACAGGGACGTGACCTCAGACCAGAACACGGGGAGGTGACCTCAGACCAGAACACGGGGAGGTGACCTCAGACCAGAACACGGGGAGGTGACCTCAGACCAGAACACGGGGACGTGACCTCAGACCAGAACACGGGGACGTGACCTCAGACCGGAACACAGGGACGTGACCTCAGACCAGAACACGGGGAGGTGACCTCAGACCAGAACACAGGGACGTGACCTCAGACCAGAACACGGGGAGGTGACCTCAGACCAGAACACGGGGAGGTGACCTCAGACCAGAACACGTGGAGGTGACCTCAGACCGGAACACAGGGACGTGACCTCAGACCAGAACACGGGGACGTGACCTCAGACCAGAACACGGGGAGGTGACCTCAGACCAGAACACGGGGAGGTGACCTCAGACCAGAACACAGGGACGTGACCTCAGACCAGAACACGGGGAGGTGACCTCAGACCAGAACACAGGGACGTGACCTCAGACCAGAACACGGGGAGGTGACCTCAGACCAGAACACGGGGAGGTGACCTCAGACCAGAACACGTGGAGGTGACCTCAGACCTTAACACGGGGATGTGACCTCAGACCAGAACACGGGGAGGTGACCTCAGACCAGAACACAGGGACGTGACCTCAGACCAGAACACGGGGAGGTGACCTCAGACCAGAACACAGGGACGTGACCTCAGACCAGAACACGGGGAGGTGACCTCAGACCAGAACACGGGGAGGTGACCTCGGACCGGAACACGAGGACGTGACCTCGGACCAGAACACGGGGACGTGACCTCAGACCAGAACACGGGGATGTGACCTCAGACCGGAACACAGGGACGTGACCTCAGACCAGAACACGGGGACGTGACCTCAGACCAGAACACAGGGAGGTGACCTCAGACCAGAACACGGGGACGTGACCTCAGACCGGAACACAGGGACGTGACCTCAGACCAGAACACAGGGAGATGACCTCAGACCGGAACACGGGGAGGTGACCTCGGACCGGAACACGAGGACGTGACCTCGGACCAGAACACGGGGACGTGACCTCAGACCAGAACACAGGGACGTGACCTCAGACCGGAACACGGGGACATGACCTCAGACCAGAACACAGGGACGTGACCTCAGACCGGAACACAGGGACGTGACCTCAGACCAGAACACAGGGACGTGACCTCAGACCAGAACACGGGGAGGTGACCTCAGACCAGAACACAGGGACGTGACCTCGACCAGAACACGGGGACATGACCTCAGACCAGAACACAGGGACGTGACCTCAGACCGGAACACGGGAGGTGACCTCAGACCAGAACACAGGGACATGACCTCAGACCAGAACACAGGGACGTGACCTCAGACCAGGACACGGGGACATGACCTCAGGCCAGAACGCGGGGACGTGACCTCAGACCAGAACACAGGGACATGACCTCAGACCAGGACACGGGGATGTGACCTCAGACCAGAACACGGGACGTGACCTCAGACAAGAACACGGGGACGTGACCTCAGACCAGAACACAGGGAGGTGACCTCAGACCAGAACACAGAGACATGACCTCAGACCAGAACACAGGGACGTGACCTCAGACCGGAACACGGGAGGTGACCTCAGACCGGAACACAGGGACATGACCTCAGACCAGAACACGGGGATGTGACCTCAGACCGGAACACGGGGAGGTGACCTCAGACCAGAACACGGGGAGGTGACCTCAGACCAGAACACGGGGACATGACCTCAGACCAGAACACGGGGAGGTGACCTCAGACCAGAACACAGGGACGTGACCTCAGACCAGAACACGGGGAGGTGACCTCAGACCAGAACACAGGGACGTGACCTCAGACCAGAACACGGGGAGGTGACCTCAGACCGAAACACAGGGACGTGACCTCAGACCGGAACACAGGGAGGTGACCTCAGACCAGAACACAGGGACGTGACCTCAGACCAGAACACGGGGAGGTGACCTCGGACCGGAACACGAGGACGTGACCTCAGACCGGAACACAGGGACGTGACCTCAGACCAAAACACGGGGAGGTGACCTCAGACCAGAACACGGGGACGTGACCTCAGACCAGAACACGGGGAGGTGACCTCAGACCGGAACACAGGGACGTGACCTCAGACCAGAACACGGGGACGTGACCTCAGACCAGAACACGGGGAGGTGACCTCAGACCGGAACACAGGGACGTGACCTCAGACCAGAACACGGGGACGTGACCTCAGACCAGAACACAGGGAGGTGACCTCAGACCGGAACACAGAGAAGTAGGGCGCGGTGTTGTAGTTCTCCTATCTTGCTCTAGGGGGCAGTGGTATAGTTTATTCTCTCCTCCTGTAAAGGGCGCTGATTTTCCTATGTGGGGGTGTAGTTCCTCTCCTCCTATGGGGGGGGTGTAGTTCCTCTATCTTCCTATGTGGGGGGTGTAGTTCCCATGTCTTCCTATGTGGGGGGTGTAGTTCCTCTATACTCCTATGGGGGGGTGTAGTTCCCGTGTCTTCCTATGGGGGGGTGTAGTTCCTCTCCTGTGGGGGGTGTAGTTCCTCTCCTATGGGGAGTGTAGTTCCTCCTCTATGAGGGGTGTAGTTCCTCCTCTATGGGGGGTGTAGTTCCTCCTCTATGAGGTGTGTAGTTCCTCCTCTATGGGGAGTGTAGTTCCTCTCCTGTGGGGGGTGTAGTTCCTCCTCTATGGGGGGTGTAGTTCCTCCCCTATGGGGAGTGTAGTTCCTCCCCTATGGGGGTGTGGTTCCTCCTCTATGGGGGGTGTAGTTCCTCCTCTATGGGGGGGGTGTAGTTCCTCTCCTATGGGGGGTGTAGTTCCTCTATTTTCCTCTATGGGGAGTGTAGTTCCTCTCCTGTGGGGGGTGTAGTTCCTCCTCTATAGAGGAGTGTAGTTCCTCCCCTATAGGGGATGTAGTTCCCATGTCTTCCTATGGGGGGTGTAGTTCCTCCTCTATGGGGAGTGTAGTTCCTCTCCTATGGGGAGTGTAGTTCCTCTCCTATGGGGGGTGTAGTTCCTCCCCTATGGGGGGTGTAGTTCCTCCCTTATGGGGGGTGTAGTTCCTCTCCTGTGGGGGGTGTAGTTCCTCCCCTATGGGGAGTGTAGTTCCTCTCCTATGGGGGGTGTAGTTCCTCCTCTATGGGGGGTGTAGTTCCTCCTCTATGGGGGGTGTAGTTCCTCCTCTATGGGGGGTGTAGTTCCTCTCCTATGGGGGGTGTAGTTCCTCCTCTATGGGGGGTGTAGTTCCTCCTCTATGGGGGGTGTAGTTCCTCCTCTATGGGGGGTGTAGTTCCTCTCCTATGGGGGGTGTAGTTCCTCCTCTATGGGGGGTGTAGTTCCTCCTCTATGGGGAGTGTAGTTCCTCCTCTATGGGGGGTGTAGTTCCCATGTCTTCCTATGGGGGGTGTAGTTCCCATGTCTTCCTATGGGGGGTGTAGTTCCTCTCCTATGGGGGGTGTAGTTCCTCCCTCATGGGGGGTGTAGTTCCTCGGTCTCCCTCTAGAGGGGGGCGGTGGGTGACTCGTCGTCATAACACTTGTGACAGATGGGCGTGGCGCTGTCACGAGTGTTGTGCTGGCAGATCGGTGACGTCAGTGGGCGGGGTATTGGAAATGTTGTCGCCCCCTCCGGGATTCCGCCATGTTTTCGGAGTGCAGTCCCATAGACTTGCATTGGAGGAGGCGGGACACAGGCGGGTGACGTGGGTGGGCGGAAGTTCCGGGTCTGTGCCGGAAGTGGTGGGCGGAGCTCAGGCTGTTTATCTTCCTCTCTGGCCGGTGGCGGAGAATCTCAGACATGAAGTTCGTTTATAAAGAAGAACATCCGTTCGAGAAGCGGCGCTCCGAGGGCGAGAAGATCCGCAAGAAGTACCCGGACCGAGTGCCGGTATGTGGGGCAGGGGCCACATTCTCTATATATGGCGGGGCCACATTATTTATGTACGACGGGGGGAGGGGCAGGGGCCACTCTCTATATGTCAGGGGCCACACTATATGGCAGGGGCAGGGGGGGCACACTATATGTCAGGGGCAGGGGGGGGGCTCACTATATGTCAGGAGGGGCCACACTATATGTCAGGGGCCACACTATATGGCAGGGGGGGGCCACACTATATGTCAGGAGGGGCCACACTATATGTCAGGGGGGGCCACACTATATGTCAGGGGCAGGGGGGGGGCCACACTATATGTCAGGGGCAGGGGGGGCCACACTATGTCAGGGGGGGCCACACTATGTCAGGGGCAGGGGGGGGCACACTATATGTCAGGGGATGGGGGGGCCACACTATATGTCAGGGGACGGGCACACTATATGTCAGGGGATGGGGGGGGCACACTATATGTCAGGGGCAGGGGGGGGGCACACTATATGTCAGGGGATGGGGGGGGGGGGGCACACTATATGTCAGGGGATGGGGGGGGCACACTATATGTCAGGGGATGGGGGGGGCACACTATATGTCAGGGGGGGGGGGGGGGCCACACTATATGTCAGGGGAGGGGGGGGGCCACACTATGTCAGGGGCAGGGGGGGGCCACACTATATGTCAGGGGCAGGGGGGGGCCACACTATATGTCAGGGGACGGGGGGGCCACACTATATGTCAGGGGACGGGGGGGGCCACACTATATGTCAGGGGCAGGGGGGGGGCCACACTATATGTCAGGGGACGGGGGGGCCACACTATATGTCAGGGGACGGGGGGGGGCCACACTATATGTCAGGGGACGGGGGGGGCCACACTATATGTCAGGGGACGGGGGGGGCCACACTATATGTCAGGGGACGGGGGGGGGCACACTATATGTCAGGGGACGGGGGGGGGCACACTATATGTCAGGGGACGGGGGGGGGGCACACTATATGTCAGGGGATGGGGGGGGCACACTATATGTCAGGGGCAGGGGGGGGGCACACTATATGTCAGGGGATGGGGGGGGGGCACACTATATGTCAGGGGATGGGGGGGGGGGGCACACTATATGTCAGGGGATGGGGGGGGGGGCACACTATATGTCAGGGGATGGGGGGGGGCACACTATATGTCAGGGGATGGGGGGGGCACACTATATGTCAGGGGATGGGGGGGGGCCACACTATATGTCAGGGGACGGGGGGGGCCACACTATGTCAGGGGCGGGGGGGGGGCACACTATATGTCAGGGGCAGGGGGGGGCCACACTATATGTCAGGGGACGGGGGGGGGGGCACACTATATGTCAGGGGATGGGGGGGGCACACTATATGTCAGGGGATGGGGGGGGCACACTATATGTCAGGGGCAGGGGGGGGGCACACTATATGTCAGGGGATGGGGGGGGGGCCACACTATATGTCAGGGGATGGGGGGGGCACACTATATGTCAGGGGATGGGGGGGGCACACTATATGTCAGGGGCAGGGGGGGGGCACACTATATGTCAGGGGATGGGGGGGGGCCACACTATATGTCAGGGGAGGGGGGGGGCCACACTATGTCAGGGGCAGGGGGGGGGCACACTATATGTCAGGGGCAGGGGGGGGCCACACTATATGTCAGGGGACGGGGGGGCCACACTATATGTCAGGGGACGGGGGGGCCACACTATATGTCAGGGGCAGGGGGGGCCACACTATATGTCAGGGGACGGGGGGGCCACACTATATGTCAGGGGCGGGGGGGGGGCACACTCCCTATATGTCAGGGGCAGGGGGGGGGCCACACTATATGTCAGGGGATGGGGGGGGCCACACTATATGTCAGGGGCAGGGGGGGGCACACTATATGTCAGGGGCAGGGGGGGGGGGCACACTATATGTCAGGGGCAGGGGGGGCACACTATATGTCAGGGGCAGGGGGGGGCCACACTATATGTCAGGGGACGGGGGGGCCACACTATATGTCAGGGGATGGGGGGGCACACTCCCTATATGTCAGGGGCAGGGGGGGGGGGCCACACTATATGTCAGGGGATGGGGGGGCCACACTATATGTCAGGGGCAGGGGGGGGCCACACTATATGTCAGGGGACGGGGGGGCCACACTATATGTCAGGGGATGGGGGGGGCCACACTATATGTCAGGGGCAGGGGGGGCACACTCCCTATATGTCAGGGGCAGGGGGGGGGCCACACTATATGTCAGGGGATGGGGGGGGGCCACACTATATGTCAGGGGATGGGGGGGGGGCACACTATATGTCAGGGGCAGGGGGGGGCACACTATATGTCAGGGGCAGGGGGGGGCCACACTATATGTCAGGAGGGGCCACACTATATGGCAGGGGGGGGCCACACTATATGTCAGGGGGGGCCACACTATATGGCAGGGGGGGGCCACACTATATGTCAGGGGGGGCCACACTATATGTCAGGAGGGGCCACACTATATGGCAGGGGGGGCCACACTATATGTCAGGAGGGGCCACACTATATGTCAGGGGCAGGGGGGGGCACACTATATGTCAGGGGGGGGGCACACTATATGTCAGGGGGGGGGCACACTATATGTCAGGGGATGGGGGGGGCACACTATATGTCAGGGGCAGGGGGGGGCACACTATATGTCAGGGGATGGGGGGGGGCACACTATATGTCAGGGGATGGGGGGGGGCACACTATATGTCAGGGGCAGGGGGGGGGCCACACTATATGTCAGGGGCAGGGGGGGGGCACACTATATGTCAGGGGCAGGGGGGGGCCA
>NW_024404637.1:0-12500 GCF_905171775.1 Rana temporaria
CCAGGAGTTTTTTTTTCTTTTTTCGATTTTATTTTTATTTTATTTTTTTTTTGCTCCCAAATTTTGGTCTGTATTTATTCCAGGAGTTTTAAATGTACCGTTAAAGTTCCCAGTACACCTGCTGAGAGTACGCTCCCTGCCTGTACTACCATTTCTGTAAACCATTATTCTTCTATCCCAAGAGTTTTACATTTACTGTTCATTTTTTTTTCTTTTTTCTATTTTTTTCTTCTTTTTTTTCTTCTTCTTCTTTTTTTTTATCCTCCCAAATTTTGCTCTATATTTATCCCAGGAGTTTTAAATTTACTGTTATTTTTTTTTTCTATTTTTTGTTTCTTTTTTCTTCTTATATGCTCCAAAAACATGGTCTGTAAATAATAAGAATTGAAAAGAAAATCAGAATAATGGTTTACAGAAATTTAACACTCCTGGGATAAATACAGACCAAAATTTGGGAGCATAACAAAAAAATAAAAATAAAGAAGAAGAAAAAAAAGAAAAAGAATACAAGAAGAAGAAAAAAAGAAAAAAAAATGAACAGTAAATTTAAAACTCTTGGGATATAAGAAAAAACCCAGGAGTTTTAAATTAAAAATTCCCAGTACACCTGCTGAGAGTACGCTCCCTACCTGTACTACTATTTCTGTAAACCATTATTCTTCTATCCCAAGAGTTTAAAATTTACTGTTCATTTTTTTTCTTTCTTCTTCTTCTTTTATTCTTTTTCTTTTTTTTCTTCTTCTTTTTTCTTTTTTTATTATGCTCCCAAATTTTGGTCTGTATTTATCCCAGGAGTTATAAATTTACTGTTAGGCTGGATTCACACCTAAAGCATTTTTAGTGTATTTTGCATTTTGCAGATTTTCGCTACAGTCCGTTTAAACATTTAAATCTGCAAAATGCAAAAAGTACTAAAAATGCCACAGATGTGAATCCAGCCTTAAAGTTCCCAGTACACCTGCTGAGTACACTCCCTACACTCCCCTACTATTTCTGTAAACCATTATTCTTCTATCCCAGGAGTTTTAAATTTACTGTTCATTTTTTTTCTTTTTTTCTTCTTCTTCTTTTATTTTTTTTATTTTTTTTCTTCTTCTTTATTTTTCTTTTTTTGTTATGCTCCCAAATTTTGGTCTGTATTTATCCCAGGAGTTTTACATTTCTGTAAACCATTATTCTGATTTTCTTTTTATTTATACAAATATATATTTTTATGTATAGGAAAAGTTATTTAAAATCATTTTAATAACATCCCCCTCACTCCTATACTTTCAGGATTTCGTTTTTGTAATGACCCCCTCTCTGTGTCTCCTCCCATTCACTCAACTACTTTTTGAAAAAAAGAAAAAATAATATTTTGTGAAATAATTAGTTAGAAATAACTATTACTAGTTATAGTGGATGGTTTCCATCTCAGATCTTGGGATAGTAATTATTACTATTTAAAAAAAAAATCTGAATGTATGTCAAGAATATATGTCTTTTTTTTCTTGACATATATTCAGATTTTTTTTTAAATAGTAATAATTACTATCCCAAGATCTGAGATGGAAACCATCCACTATAACTAGCAATAGTTATTCATAATTAATTAATAGTAGTAATATTCTGTAACTTCTCTCTCTCTAAAAAAGAGAGAAATAATTCTTAATAACACCCCTCCCCTCTCTCTTTCTCTCATCATATATTATTTATACAAATATATATTTTTATTTAGTTATTTAAAATGATTTTGTAAAATGATTTTAATAACATCCCCTTCACTCCTACTTTCAGGATTTTTTTTGTAATGACCCATTCTGTACCCTCTCTCTGAGTCTCCTCCCATTCACTCAACTACTTTTTGAAAAAAAATAATATATATATATATATTTTTTTTTTCAAAAAGTAGAAAGTAAAAAAAATCTGAATATATGACAAGACTCGTTCTCTTGTCATATATTCAGTTTAAATATATATATATATATATATATATATATATATATATATATATTGTTAAATAATTCTTCATAACACCCCTCACAAGAGGGGAGGGGTGTATGAAGAATTATTTAACAAAAAATATATATATTTTAAAAAAATCTGAATATACAACAAGAGAACGAGTCTTGTCATATTTTCAGATTTTTTAAATATATATATATATATATATATATATATATATATATATATATATATATAAAATATATTGATAAATAATTATTTATAACACCCCTCCCAAGAGAAGAGGGGAGGGATGTATGAAGAATTATTTAACCAAAAAAAATATATATTTAAAAAAAAATCTGAATATACGACAAGAGAACGAGTCTTGTCATATATTCAGATTTTTTTATTAAATATATGTATTTTTTGTTAAATAATTCTTCATACACCCCTCCCCTCTCTCTTTCTCTTGCCATATATTCAGATATATTTAGTTATAATTAATAGCAATCTCTCTGCCTCCTGCAATGCAATCAACTTTTTTTTTTTACTATTTACTATTTTTGTATAAAAATATATGTTCTCTGTTTTTTCCTCCTTTTTTTTTTTATTTATCTCTACATTCAATCATTTTGAAAACATGTAACATTTTATTTATTATGCTATTATTATTATTTTTTATTATTATCATTACTGATAGTAAAACAAAATAATAGCACCAACAAGAACATGAATGTTGGCAAAAAAAAATGATGGGAGCAATAAAAATAAGTAGGAGTAATAACAACTATGATAGTAAAACAAAAATAAAAATCTTCTATTTTTCTCTTTCTTTTTATTTTCCTATCATAGAAAAAAAAATCTTCTCTTTTTTTTTTATTCCTTTTTTCTATTTTTTTTTTTATTATTATTATTTTATAGCAGAGCACTTACTTTAATTGTTGTTCAGCCTACATATCTTCATTGCACTTAAGCCCCGGCTCAGTGTTTTCCTGGTGTTTTTAATCCTCCACACATAATGCTACAATTGCCTTATTTGTATCCAGAAACACAAAAGCTGCCCCTGGTTGAAATTTCCCTCTTTGCCCCCGTTATCCACAATCTTTTGTGGCTCTTGTTCTGCGGTCACTGGAGAAAAAGACACCGCTGGTTTCATCCTCACTACAATTCATTGTGGCATTTTCACGCCTTCTCTCTAAAGAGCTAAATTTCAACCCCCCTCTCCCCCCCCTCCCCTTAAAAAAAAAAAGAAAAAGAAAACAATCAACAAAAATTATTTCTGCCAACTTTATAAGTGTACAGTTTTGTATATTAAAACTTTTTTTGAAGTTAATTTAAAAAAAAAAAAAAAGTTAAAAAAATAAAAAAGATCATTTACTTTATTCATTTAGTATCTGATGTATAATAAACACTATTTTCATTAAAGGTTGCTTTTTTCAAACAATTTTATTCAAATTGCCTATTACAGTTGCCAATTATTTATTTTCAATAAATTCTGCAGTCTGTTTAAAGATAAAAAAAAAAAAAGTTGTCTGAAAAATTAAATACATGTCAACACAAAATATTGTTAATGTTTTTTCTTTGTTGAACAAGTTTAGTTTAGAATTTATATGGGAGCAATATTTTATTTGTTGTATTAAAAAAGGAAAAAGAAAAAAGAAAAAAAAGAACAAAACAAAGAAAATAAACATTTTTTTTAAAAACGGGGACGTAATTGCTTTGTGTGTAAGAAGGTGACGCAATATTTATAAAGGTGAAAAAAAAAAAGATATTATATTTGTTTGAGATTTTGTTTATTTATTTGCTTTCTGTCAAAGAAAGAAAGAAAAAAAAGGAAAACATAACGATTTTACCTGTCGTTTAGGAAGTATTATTATTATAATTATGAAAAGAATGACATTAACTATCAATATGTAACTTTTTGTTGCCTAATAACAAATCACTTAATTTGACAAAACAAAATACTGAAATTTTGGCTTTAATTTAAAATGAAAAAAAGAATGCGAAAGATAATCGTGAATTGTTGATGGTGTTGATTACAGAAACATATTTTATAGCTAATGATTGATGTGTCAGACAATTCATTTTATGCAACTTTTTGTATACTTTTTTTTTTTTTTACATAAATATGTTGTGAAATTTTCTCAGGCGCTCTTAATGTATTTTAACTCTGCAGAGATGATGGGTTAAATATTAACAGGTTGAATCTTTTTTATTTATTTTGTATTTTTTTTTAACGTGATTATTTATATGTTTTTTTTTTTAATAAGTTCTGGCTGGACAGTACAACCTGACTTTTTTTATTTTATTTTTTGATGCTAAGATGTGAAGTAAGAGATGGGTAAATAGATAAATACATTTTATTTTTTTTATTTATTTATCTATTTATGTGTAAAATAATCTAAATAATTAATCTGGGCAGGGGGAAGCCGATGTCCATTTTTTATTTTTGGTTTGTCCATTTTGGTTGTTTTGTAAGCTGTTTTAGATTCCTTGGAAATGTGATAATAACAATGTAACGCTCTTTCTAATTCTGGTCTAACAAATCAGAAAGAAAGGCGTGAATTTTCCAATCACGCGTCTGAGGTTGCTCGGCGAGGACTTGGGCCTTGTGTTTTGAATTGCACCCCTCTCACGGTTCGCTCCTTATTAGAATAAATCCCAGACAGAGTAAGAACTAATTGCATCTAATTGCATAAGGAAGAACTTTTTTGAAACTGAATACTGGAAAGAACGAATCATTATTATTCTTTTTTTAATTATTTTTTAATCACGCTTGATTTTTTTTTTTAACCACACTTGATTAATTTTTTTATTCTGTTTTTATTTTATTTGTTATCACGCTTTGTTTTTTGTTTTATTCTTTTTTTATTTATTTTTTAATCACGCTTGATTTTTTTTTATTCTTCTTTTTTTATTTTTTATTTTTTTAATCACGCTTGATTTTTTTTATTTATTCTGTTTTTATTTTATTTGTTATCACGCTTGTTTTTTTTTATTCTTTTTTTATTTTTTTTTTAATCACGCTTGATTTTTTTTTTATTCTTCTTTTTTTATTTTTTTTAATCACGCTTGATTTTTTTTATTTATTCTGTTATTATTTTATTTGTTATCACGCTTGTTTTTTTTAATTCTTTTTTATTTTTTATTGTTTAATCACGCTTGATTATTTTTTATTCTTCTTTTTTTATTTAGATTTTTTTGAATCACGCTTGATTTTTTTTTATTCGGCTTTCAAGCATTCTTCTAAAAAGTGTAAATCCCAGAATTTTATACTATAAAGTGTTTTTTCTTCTTTTTTTAATTATGTTTATACGTTTACACGTCAAATATTCGAATTTTCCACGGCAATTTAAATTCAGCGGCGCCCACACATTTTGTTTTTTTTCATTGCGATTTTAAAAATAACTCTACTTATGAATAGACATGTTCTATTTTTTAATTTTTTAAAACCTGTATTGTGAATAAAGAGCCTTTAAGTTGAGTGTCATTTCATTATGAACGCCCAGGATTTCAAACTACCCGTAAAACGCGGAAAAAAAAATATGCCGGTAATCTTTTTCTGAGGGTAATTAGATTTCCTGTGAATCTGTATTTGTGATTTGGAGATTTCAGATGTTCTCGAATATAAACTGGAGCGTCTTATTCTATCGCTGCATTAAAATTCCCGGACATCCATCTCCGCCAGCGCTCGGTCATCCATGTTAAATCACAAACGCTCCGTCACAGGCGGAGAAGACATCCGCTCGCAGAGCAGTCACCAGTGACGCTTCCCATAAATTCTGATTTTTCTGAGTCTCTTTTTTTTTTTACCAGCTAAAATCCATAATTCAGTGTCTTCCCCCCTCCCGCCCAATATTACTGTCTGCGCCTCTCCAGCCTTTATCGGTGAGAATATTCACTGCGAATATATTAGACAATTAGAAAGCATTTAAGTGGCCGTTATCAAATTGTGCGGTGTAGAACCTTTCTTTCTTCTTTTTTTTAAATACAGAGATCTTATTAATAATTCTTTTTTTTTTTAAATGTATAACATGCAGAAGATAATATAATGTGTAAAATATTTGATATATATTTAGATTATTATGTGTATAAATATACAATGTTTCTATGTATGAATATATCAAGATCAAGCTGTCTATGTATTAGTCTCTGTAATAAATAGATACGTAGATGACAGTTACATAGAAAAAAACATAGATGGATAGATAGATAGATAGATAGATAGATAGATACATAGATACATAGATACATAAATACATAGAGAGAGAGATAGATACATAAATAGATAGATACATAGATAGATACATAAATAAATACATAGAGAGATAGATGGATAGATACATAGATAAAATGATTGATAGATAGATAGATAGATAGATAGATAGATAGATAGATAGATAGATAGATAGATAGATAGATAGATAGATAGATAGATAGATAGATAGATAAAATGATAGATAGGTGGATACATAAATAAAATTATACATAGATACATAAATACATAGAGAGAGATAGATAGATAGATACATAAATAGATAGATAGAGAGAGAGAGAGAGATAAAATGATAGATAGATAGATAGATAGATAGATAGATAGATAGAGAGAGAGATAGAGAGATAGATAGATATAGAGAGAGAGATGTAACAATCAAGTTGAATAAGTTATTTTGTAAATATTTATAAAAGTATTAAATAATCTTCCAATATGAGGTTACAATTCTTCGCATCGTTTTATCGACGACGTATTTTAAATATTTTGATTATATTTTTGTTTTGTTTGGTTTTAAACTCTTTTTATTGAATTTAAAAAAAAAGGAAAACATTGTTTTGGAAGATACAAAAAATACCCAGACATAGGATTTTTATATATATATATATATATATATATATATATATATATATATATATATATATATATTTTTGTGTCATCCAAAATAAAATATATTCAAAATATAGACAATAAGGGCCAGATTCACAAAAGAGATTCGACGGCGTATATCCTGATACGCCTTCGTATCTCTGAGATACGATTGTCGTATCTATGCGCCTTATTCATAGAATCAGGTTACGCATAGATAGCCCTAAGATCCGACAGGTGTAAGTGACTTACACCGTCGGATCTTAGGCTGCAATTCCAGGCCGGCCGCTAGGTGGCGATTCCATTGCGGTCGGCGTAGAATATGCAAATGACTAGTTACGCCGATTCACGAACGTCCGCTTTGCCCGTCGCTGTAAATTTACGTTGTTTTCGTAGAGATACGCCGCGTAAAACTAAAGCTGCCCTCTAGGTGGCCTAGCCAATGTTAAGTATGGCCATCGTTCCCGCGTCGAAATTTGAAATTTCACGTCGTTTGCGTAAGTCGTCCGTGAATGGCGCTGGACGCCATGTACGTTAACGTCGAAACCAATGACGTCCTTGCGACGTCATTTAGCGCAATGCACGTCAGGGAATTTTAGGGACGGAACATGCGCAGTACGTTCGGCGCGGGAACGCGCCTAATTTTAATGGTCCCCGCCCCATTTGAATTAGGCGGGCTTGTGCCGAGCGGATTTACGCTACACCGCTACAAGTATACAGGCAAGTGCTTTGTGAATCAAGCACTTACGCTGAAAACTTGCGGCTGTGTAACGTAAATGTAATACGTTACGCCGCCGCCGCAGCATAGGGCGATTCTACGTGAATCTGGCCCTAAGTCTATAAGAATATAATCAAAATATTGACAATAAGGAGAGAGAGAGAGAGACTTATTGTCAATATTTTGATTATATTCTTATAGACTTATATTTTGATTATATTTTTATATTGGATGAATGTGTATATATTTGTATTAATATTTTGTATCATCCAAAATAAAAATAGAATCAAAATATTGACAATAAGTCTATCTATATATATATATATATATATTTATAGTTTATATTATATATATTTTTTTATAAATATTTTTGTATCATCCAATATAAAAATATAATCAAAATATAAGTCTATAAGAATATAATCAAAATATTGACAATAAGTCTATATACATGTATAGACTAAATATTTTAAATATATTTTTATTTTGGATGACACAAAAAAAATATATATATATATATATATATATATATATATATATATATATATATATATATATATATATATATATATATATATATATATAAAATTATAAAATATAATATATATTAAAATTTGCCAGGCCCCAGAATAGAAACTTGTCTCTTTGGTTACGTAATCGCCAAACCTAATATATTTATTTTTATACTTTTTTCTTATTTTTTTCCTACTGGCTCACATTGCTCAGGTGAGTGGAGGCCCTAAAGTGGTAAATTGATAGGAGAAAAGTGATTTGAGAGAGTTGTATGGGGAAAACTTGTGATGAAGCAGCGACAGGTTCGAAAAACATTGGCGCAGAGGTTTTTTGGGTGCAGCAGCTCCTGACCCTGAGGGCCGCGTCCATACCGGTCGCGATTTGGGGGGTCGAGGCTATTTGTAAATACTGGTTGTGATTTGGGGGGTCGAGGCTATTTGTAAATACCGTTCGTGATTTGGGGGGTTGAGGCCATTTGTAAATACCGGTCGTGATTTGGGGGGTCGAGGCCATTTGTAAATACTGGTTGTGATTTGGGGGGTTTAGGCGATTTGTAAATACCGGTCGTGATTTGGGGGGGGGTCGGTGCTATTTGTAAATACCGGTCGTGATTTAGGGGGTCGGTGCTATTTGTAAATACCGGTCGTGATTTGGGGGGGTCGGTGCCATTTGTAAATACCGGTCGTGATTTGGGGGGTCGAGGCTATTTGTAAATACCGGTCGTGGTTTGGGGGGTCGATGCCATTTGTAAATACCGGTCGTGATTTGGGGGGTTTAGGCGATTTGTAAATACCGGTCGTGATTTGGGGCGTCGAGGCCATTTGTAAATACCGGTCGTGATTTGGGGGGGTCGGTGCCATTTGTAAATACCGGTCGTGATTTGGGGGGTCGAGGCTATTTGTAAATACCGGTCGTGATTTGGGGGGTCGAGGCTATTTGTAAATACCGGTCGTGATTTGGGGGGGTCGGTGCTATTTGTAAATACCGGTCGTGATTTGGGAGGTCGAGGCTATTTGTAAATACCGGTCGTGATTTGGGGGGGGGGTTGGTGCTATTTGTAAATATCGGTCGTGATTTGGGGGGTCGAGGCCGTTTGTAAATACCGGTCGTGATTTGGGGGGGGGGGGGTCGGTGCCATTTGTAAATACCGGTCGTGATTTGGGGGGGGTCGGTTCTATTTGTGAATACCGGTCGTGATTTGGGACGGTTGCCATTAAATAAACTTTAACTTGATGGAGGGAAATCCCGAACAAGGTAGGGGGGGGGGTCTCTAGCCAGGAGCTGCTACCGGTAGAAGGTCTACGCCGCCGAGAAGTACTCAGATTTCAGTTCTTAGCTTCTATAATCCCGGGGGGGGGGTCATCGGGGGGGGGGGGGGGCTAAGAGCTGCCGGGTTTCCAGGCCTGTGCCGCGGATTTTCGACCAGTTCTGAAACAAACTGGCGGGTTCTGGAACGGCAACAAAAGAGGACAAAGAATGCGGCGAGTATTTGCCGTAATCCAATGTTCAGTCTCGGCGCAGTCAATGATCTCAGCTTGCCTAATTAAATTCTTCACCCCCCCCCCCCCTAGAGCTGTGTTTACTATCTAGGCAGGTGCATGGGGGACAGCATTGTTCTGGGGGGGGGGACAGCATTTTTCTGGGGGGGGGCAGCATTGTTCTGGGGGGGGGCAGCATTGTTCTGGGGGGGACAGCATTGTTCTGGGGGTGCAGCATTGTTCTGGGGGGGCAGCATTGTTCTGGGGGGGGCAGCATTGTTCTGGGGGGGCAGCATTGTTCTGGGGGGGCAGCATTGTTCTGGGGGGGACAGCATTGTCCCGGGGGGGCAGCATTGTTCTGGGGGGGACAGCATTGTTCTGGGGGGGCAGCATTTTTCTGGGGGGGTGCAGCATTGTTCTGGGGGGTGCAGCATTGTTCTGGGGGTGCAGCATTGTTCTGGGGGGACAGCATTGTTCTGGGGGGGTGCAGCATTATTCTGGGGGGGGCAGCATTGTTCTGGGGGGGGCAGCATTGTTCTGGGGGTGCAGCATTGTTCTGGGGGGGTGCAGCATTGTTCTGGGGGGGACAGCATTGTTCTGGGGGGGTGCAGCATTGTTCTGGGGGTGCAGCATTGTTCTGGGGAGGCAGCATTGTTCTGGGGGGGGGCAGCATTGTTCTGGGGTGCAGCATTGTTCTGGGGGGTGCAGCATTGTTCTGGGGGGGCAGCATTGTTCTGGGGGGGCAGCATTGTTCTGGGGGGGCAGCATTGTTCTGGGGGGGGGGCAGCATTGTTCTGGGGGGGGCAGCATTGTTCTGGGGTGCAGCATTGTTCTGGGGGGGCAGCATTGTTCTGGGGGGCAGCATTGTTCTGGGGGGGCAGCATTGTTCTGGGGGGGACAGCATTGTTCTGGGGGGGGGAAGGAAAGAATTACCTTTTGATCGTCGTATTGATTGAATGCTCCCCCCCCCCCCTTGTCTTTGCTGGGACAGAGTATAGCAGAGAAGGTGAGGGGTGATATCTGTGGCGCCCCCTATGGGAATAATTTGGGGGGGTCTGTCGGTGACCCCGATTTGTATTTGGAGGCGGTATATTGAATATTTTGGGTCTTGTTACCCATTGGTTACCAGTCCGTCATCAGAATTCAGTGACAATAGTAAAAAGGTTCCACGCCTTCTCCGCCCCCTTTTCGTGCGGTCGCCGCCCCCCCCCCACTTCCACCGGCGTAAAACGTTTTGTCTAATTCAATCTCAGGGAATGCAATTATTCATATTTGATCTTTTACAGAATCGCCGGCCGCTCGCCGTTTAATTTTTTTTTTTTTTCTGCGGTGTTGACAGATTTGCGAGTTGCGATAACCAGGCGTCCGCCCGTCTCGGAAGTGACGTCCGCCGCCGCCGCTCTCGGAAATGTTTTTTGAATCTTAAAAACGTTTTCAGACAAAAAAAGGGGGGGGGAGGATTAACGATTATTGGGCCAGATTCAGAGAAGAAGTACGCCGGAGCATCTGCTGATACGCCGGCGTACTTTCAAATTTGCCGCGTCGTATCTTTATTTGTAATTCACAAACAAAGATACGACGGCTTTTGGCTAAGATCCGACAGGCTTACGCCTTCGGATCTTAGGATGCAATACTTCGGCGACCGCTGGGTGGAGTTTGCGTCGTTTTCCGCGTCGGGTATGCTAATTAGCTGTTTACGGCGATCCACGAAGGTACGCACGTTCGTCGCATTCTCTTACGTTGTCGCTAGTCGGTTTTTCCCGTCGCAATCTTAAGCCTGCTATTTTATGGCTTAGATTTAGACCAGCCATGTTAAAGTATGGCCGCCGTTCCCGTGTCGAATTTCAATTTTTTTTTTTTTTGGCGTACGACGTCCGGGAATACGAAAGGACGTAACGCATGTCGCCGTTCAAAAAACACGTCTGGGCGCCGTAATTTCGCACAAAGCACGGCGGGGAAATTTCCTAACGGAGCATGCGCAGAACGTTCGGCGCGGGAACGCGCCTAATTTAAATGGTACACGCCCCATTTGAATTAGGCGGGCTTGCGCCTGGACGGCTTTACGCTACGCCGCCGCAAGTTTACACGCAAGAGCTCTGTGAATCAAGCACTTGCGGCGGAGTAACGTAAAGGGGATACGTTACGCCGCCGTAATTATTTGTGAATCTGGCCCATTATTTTTAAATTTATTTTTGTGAGCGTGAAATAAATAAAAAATTGTCCGCGGCGGGGGATGGGGGTCGGTGAAAAGTGATGACGTATTTCTGTAAATCTCTCGTCCTCCATCTTTTTTTTTTTTTATTGGCGGATTCCGTACGACGCAAATGTTGTTTGCGCTTCGCAATGATTTGTGGGCGGGACGTCGCCGCGAATAAAGATCTTTGTTTACAAAAAAACGTAAATCAGGAAGAGATGAAGAAGGAGAAGAAAGTTTCAAGATTCGAATACAATGTTGCAATTTACAGGATCTGACAAAAGTCTTTTTTTTTTATTTCGATTATATTTATTATATCCATAAATATTTATTTAATGACATTTTTCTTTTGGATTATACTTACTATATATATATATATAATGATAAAATATCTGACAAAAGTAAGTACACCCCTTGTATCTTTTCATGTGACAACACTGAAGAAATGACACTTTGTATCTACAATGTTGTGTAGTGAGTGTACAGGGGGGGGGGGGGTACACAGGGGTGAGGGGTGTACACAGGGGGGGAGGGGTGTACACAGGGGGGGAGGGGAGGAGTGTACACAGGGGGAGGAGTGTACAGCTTGTATAACAAATAACTCAACACACAGCCATTAATGTCTAAACCCGCTGGCAACAAAAGTCAGGACACCCCCAAATTCGGCCCCAAAGTGTCAATATTTTGTGTGGCCGCCATTACTTTTAACCCTCTTGGACATGGAGGTCACAGGTTGTCACCGGAGTCCTCTTCCCCTCCCCCATGATGACATCACAGAGCTGGTGGATGTTGGAGGCCTTGCGCTCCTCC
>NW_024404637.1:17500-51321 GCF_905171775.1 Rana temporaria
ATTGGAATGGGATGAGATGGATGGGATGAGATAGATTGGGATGGGATGTTAAGGATTGGGATGGGACGGGGTGAATTGGGATGGGGTGAGATGGATTGGGAAGGGATGGGATGGGGAGGGGTGGATTGGGATGGGATGTTATGGATTGGGAAGGGATGGTATGGATTGGGAAGGGATGGTATGGATTGGGATGGGATGTTAAGGATTGGGATGGGACGGGGTGAATTGGGATGGGATGAGATAGATTGGGAAGGGATGGGGTGGGGTGGATTGGGATGAGATGGATTGGGATGGGGTGGGGTGGATTGGGATGGGATGA
The DNA here is from genome assembly GCF_905171775.1 of Rana temporaria. Lineage (NCBI taxonomy): Eukaryota > Metazoa > Chordata > Amphibia > Anura > Ranidae > Rana > Rana temporaria. Next base: position 17,820 of record NW_024404637.1, read on the forward strand.
GATGGATTGGGAAGGGATGGGATGGATTGGGATGGGATGTGGTGGATTGGGATGGGATGAGATGGATTGGGTTGGGATGGGAATGGATAGGATGGATGGTGATGGGATATGGATTGGGATGGGATGTGGTGGATTGGGAAGGGAATGGATGTGATGGGGTGTTATGGATTGGGAAGGGATGGGATGGGGTGAATTGGGATGAGATGGATTGGGATGGGAATGGATTGGATGGATTGGGATGAGATGGGGTGGATTGGGAAGGGGTGGGGTGGATCGGGATCAGATGTTATGGATTGGGAAGGGATGGGGTGGATTGGGATGGGATGTATGGGGATGGGATGGGACAGGGTGGGGTGGATTGGGAAGGGTTGGGATGGGATGTTATGGATTGGGATGGATTGGGATAGGATGGGATGGGTTGGGAATGGACAATCAGCTTGATTTTTTTTGTGATTATTAAAACGCATTTTGCGTCGCTTTAAAGTGATGAAAAAATGCAATTAAAAAACAATAAAAAGCGCAATGCGTCAGCACTCAGAGGAAAACGTGCGTTGTGTGATGGGAACGGCCCAAATTCTAATGACTTTTGATGTGAGGAGATCCGGGGCGCTTACAGTTACTTTGTTGCAAACGTGCGAGAGAACAAATAATTCTCCGGTGAAGCCGAATCTCATGGATTCAGAAGAAGCGGGAGGGAGAAGGGGGGAGGGGAGGGGGGATCGGCTCCATCGATTGGTTTCTGCCATTGATTAGATTTGGTTGTGTCTTCGCTCAGGAATTCTCTCTCTGATGTTTTGCTGTCTCGTGTTGCATTCCAGACCGCTACAGAGAAATAGATGTCTGCAGAATAGATCCCCGGGGGCCACTAATATTTAATCCGAGCACGCCGCAGCATAGCGCCCTCCCTCCTCCGCAGCATAGCACCCTCCCTCCGCCGCAGCATAGCGCTCTCCCTCCGCCGCAGCATAGCGCCCTCCCTCCGCCGCAGCATAGCGCCCTCCTTGCCGCAGCATAGCGCCCTCCCTCCGCCGCAGCATAGCGCCCTCCCTCTGCCGCAGCATAGCGCCCTCCCCCCACCGCATCATAGCGCCCTCCCTCTGCCGCAGCATAGCGCCCTCCCTCCGCCGCAGCATAGTGCCCTCTCTCCGCCGCAGCATAGCGCCCTCTCTCCGCCGCAGCATAGCGCCCTCCCTCCTCCGCAGCATAGCGCCCTCCCTCCGCCGCAGCATAGCGCCCTCCCTCCGCCGCAGCATAGCGCCCTCCCTCCGCCGCAGCATAGCGCCCTCCTTGCCGCAGCATAGCGCCCTCCCTCCGCCGCAGCATAGCGCCCTCCCTCCGCCGCAGCATAGCGCCCTCCCCCCACCGCATCATAGCGCCCTCCCTCCACCGCAGCATAGCGCCCTCCCTCCGCCGCATTCATAGCGCCCTCCCTCCGCTGCAGCATAGCGCCCTCCCTCCGCCGCAGCATAGCGCCCTCTCTCCGCCGCAGCATAGCGCCCTCCCTCTGCCGCAGCATAGCGCCCTCCCCCCACCGCAGCATAGCGCCCCTCCGCCGCAGCATAGCACCCTCCCTACGCTGCATCATAGCGCCCCCCCGCCGCAGCATAGCGCCAACCCTGCTGAAGCAACCCGCCCCCCCCCCCACAGCATAGCGCCCCCCCTGCTGCAGAATAGCGCCCCCCATCGCAGCACAACACCCCCCGCCGCAGTACAGCGCCCCCCCGCTGCAGCATAGCGCCACCCGCCCCTCATAATGGGCACAGCGGGTCTACAGACCCAGGAACTCAGCACAGGGATGGTGGGAACCCCTCATAATGGGCACAGCGGGTGTACAGACCCGGAAACTCAGCACAGGGATGGTGGGAACTCCTCATAATGGGCACAGCGGGTGTACAGACCCGGGAACTCAGCACAGGGATGGTGGGAACCCCTCATAATGGGCACAGCGGGTGTACAGACCCGGAAACTCAGCACAGGGATGGTGGGAACCCCTCATAATGGGCACAGCGGGTGTACAGACCCGGGAACTCAGCACAGGGATGGTGGGAACCCCTCATAATGGGCACAGCGGGGGGTACAGACCCGGGAACTCAGCACAGAGATGGTGGGAACCCCTCATAATGGGCACAGCGGGTGTAAAGACCCGGGAACTCAGCATAGGGATGGTGGGAACTCCTCATAATGGGCACAGCGGGTGTACAGACCCGGGAACTCAGCACAGGGATGGTGGGAACCCCTCATAATGGGCACAGCGGGTGTACAGACCAGGAACTCAGCACAGGGATGGTAGGAACCCCTCATAATGGGGCACAGCGGGTGTACAGACCCGGGAACTCAGCACAGGGATGGTGGGAACCCCTCATAATGGGCACAGCGGGTGTACAGACCCGGGAACTCAGCACAGGGATGGTGGGAACCCCTCATAATGGGCACAGCGGGTGTACAGACCCGGGAACTCAGCATAGGGATGGTGGGAACTCCTCATAATGGGCACAGCGGGTGTACAGACCCGGGAACTCAGCACAGGGATGGTGGGAACCCCTCATAATGGGCACAGCGGGTGTACAGACCCGGGAACTCAGCATAGGGATGGTGGGAACTCCTCATAATGGGCACAGCGGGTGTACAGACCCGGGAACTCAGCACAGGGGTGGTGGGAACCCCTCATAATGGGCACAGCGGGTGTACAGACCCGGGAACTCAGCACAGGGATGGTGGGAACCCCTCATAATGGGCACAGCGGGTGTACAGACCCGGGAACTCAGCACAGGGATGGTGGGAACCCCTCATAATGGGCACAGCGGGTGTACAGACCCGGGAACTCAGCACAGGGATGGTGGGAACCCTTCATAATGGGCACAGCGGGGGTACAGACCCCCCAATAGATTCCTATGGATGCGCTGCATCTCGTGGGGGTGGCGAGCGCTGGAAATACAAAATCGGCGGCAGGTACTGTAGACTCTCTCTGGTCCTTTCATGCCGCCCATGATTGCCTGCAGTCCGGTGTTTTGGTCTTATGATGTCTGCTTGACCCCCCTGAACCATTTTCAATTGCAATATATATTTTGGGAAGGCTCTGATATTAATTTGGACAGCATCCCCTGAGGAAGCCCCATTTTAGGGCGAAACGTGTTGGAAATCACACCATCGTGTACTGTATGAGTCTTTTTCAATTGCAACTGCGTTGTTTTTTTGTATTAATCAATTTTATACTTTTTAACTCATTTAAATTAATTAAGGGATGTGGTAAAAGAGCCAATCAGTGGTTATCAGCACTCCTTTCCTCACGCTGAGGAGAGGAGAAGAGAAGAGAGCCGATAACCAGCTTTTATAAAAGGGGACATGTACACTGATAATTAGGGCCAGTAGCCGCCGGTCCATAAGGGGCGCAGGGGCGTCGCCCCCCCCCCCCCCAGTTTGCATGCGGGGCTCCGGACTAATAGGTTTCTATGAGGTCTGTCATTTTTTTCTGCAAGCATGTGATTATTGCCTGAGGCTCTAATTGGCTTGTAAAAAGTGGTCCTTGGGGCGCAAAGCACTGCGCCCCCAAACCCTCCCACTTGTGATATTAGTGAATCAATATTCGCCATCGGTTTCTGGCTTCTCGTCCCGGCCAATCAGAACAGGAGGCTGATCTAAAGAAGAACAGGTTAACGTAGAAGCTGCGGCGCCGGGTATCAGAGGAGCCGTGACCACTGGAGGGGTCTGAGTGCGGATCTGTAGGGGTTTGTTTGCCTCCTCATTGGTGCCCACCAGTGCAGCCTATCAGTGCCCCTCAATGCCTATCAGTGCAGCCTCATCAGTGACACCACACTGAGTCCGGTGACACCACGCTGAGTCCAGTGACACCACGCTGAGTCCAGTGACACCACGCTGAGTCCGGTGACACCACGCTGAGTCCGGTGACACCACGCTGAGTCCAGTGACACCATGCTGAGTTTGGTGACACCACGATCAGTCCAATGACACCACGTGATTCCAGTGACACTACACTGAGCCAAGTGACACCACGCTGAGTCCGGTGACACCACGCTGAGTCCGGTGACACCACACTGAGCCAAGTGACGCCACGCTGAGCCCGGTGACACCACACTGAGTCCGGTGACACCACGCCCATACAGGGGTCTGTACATTAGCTATGTGAGGATTGTAGGTCTGTCATCGATGAGAAAGCTCGTTTCCTGGCTCTCCATCTGATTCTCTGGATTCAATGTTCCGAGTCATTGATCCGGAAAAAGAGGAAGTCGTTCTTATCTCTATCAGCACTACAAAGCATGGAAGTCAGCGGGACGCCGTCCCATTATACATCCCATAATATCCATCCCATAATATACATCCCATAATATACATCCCATGATATCCATCCCATTATATACATCCCATAATATCCATCCCATTATACATCCCATAATATCCATCCCATAATACATCCCATAATATACACCCCATTATATACATCCCATAATATACATCCCATTATATACATCCCATAATATACATCCCATTATATACATCCCATAATATACATCCCATAATATACACCCCATAATATACACCCCATAATATCCATCCCATAATATACACCCCATAATATCCATCCCATAATATACACCCCATAATATCCATCCCATAATATCCATCCCATAATATACACCCCATAATATACATCCCATAATATACACCCCATAATATACACCCCATATTATACATCCTACGGTTGTCCCGATACCACTTTTTTAGGACCGAGTGTGTTTTTATTTTTTTACAATTTTTTTTTTTATTATTTATTGCAATTCCTTTTTTTTTTTTAAAGAGGCGGCAGCACGGAAGAAGAGACGGCAGCACGGAGGGTGGACACGGCGGCAGCACGGAGGGGGGACAGGGCGGCAGCACAGAGGGGGGACACGGCGGCAGCACAGAGGGGGACACGGCGGCAGCACGGAAGAAGAGACGGCAGCACGGAGGGGGGACACGGCGGCAGCACGGAGGGGGGACAGGGCGGCAGCACGGATGGGGGCACACGGCGGCAGCACAGAGGGGGGACACGGCGGCAGCACGGAGGGGGGACACGGCGGCAGCACAGAGGGGGGCACGGCGGCAGCACGGAAGAAGAGACGGCAGCACGGAGGGCGGACACGGCGGCAGCACGGAGGGGGGACAGGGCGGCAGCACGGATGGGGGCACACGGCGGCAGCACAGAGGGGGGACACAGCGGCAGCACGGAGGGGGGACAGGGCGGCAGCACGGATGGGGGCACACGGCGGCAGCACAGAGGGGGGACACGGCGGCAGCACGGAGGGGGGACACGGCGGCAGCACGGAGGGGGGACAGGGCGGCAGCACGGAGGGGGGACAGGGCGGCAGCACGGATGGGGGCACACGGCGGCAGCACAGAGGGGGGACACGGCGGCAGCACGGAGGGGGGACACGGCGGCAGCACGGAGGGGGGACAGGGCGGCAGCACGGATGGGGGCACACGGCGGCAGCACAGAGGGGGGACACGGCGGCAGCACGGAGGGGGGACACGGCGGCAGCACAGAGGGGGACACGGCGGCAGCACGGAAGAAGAGACGGCAGCACGGAGGGTGGACACGGCGGCAGCACGGAGGGGGGACAGGGCGGCAGCACGGATGGGGGCACACGGCGGCAGCACAGAGGGGGGACACAGCGGCAGCACGGAGGGGGGACACGGCGGCAGCACGGAGGGGGGACACGGCGGCAGCACGGATGGGGGCACACGGCGGCAGCACAGAGGGGAACACGGCGGCAGCACGCATGGGGACATACGGCAGGAACATGGAAAAAGAGACGGCAGCACGGAGGGAGATGGCAGTATGGAGGGGGGACACGGCGGCAGCACAGAGGGGGGACACGGCGGCAGCACGGATGGGGACATACGGCAGGAACATGGAAAAAGAGATGGCAGCACGGAGGGAGATGGCAGTATGGAGTGGGACACGGAGGGGGGCTGGAGGAGGATATGAGGACAGTCAGTGGTGATCAGTGCTTGTAACTCCCCCACCGCACCGATCACCCCGACTGCCCAGGTATCGGCTGAAGCATCGGAGTATTTGCCCCGAGTACAAGTACCCGGGGAAATGCTCGGTATCGGGACAATCCTAATACATCCCATAATATAAACAAGAAACAAGGAAATGCTACACAGAGATACATGTAAACATCCGGATACAAATCATCAGAAATCAGATCATTGTGCCGATCATCAATGTGCCGATCATCAATGTGCCGATCATCAATGTGACGATCGATGTGCTGCAGTCACATGAGAGTTCCACTGATTCTTGCCGGCGGTTCTGAGCGTTTTTTTTTTGCGAGAAGTCGCAGGCGGCAGGCTTGGTTCACGCCAGTATTGTGCGACCGACGCATGCGTGGTTCTGAGTGTTCCCGCCCCTCAGAGTCCTGGGGAGAGCAGATCGAGTGAGCGGAGCCGATCCCAACTACCACCAGTATTGTGGTGATGGGTTTATTCCCGGCCGACGCATTTCATCATCATCAGACTTCATCAGGGGCTCTGATCTCACGATGATACAATGTAACTCTCATCTCTATACTTAGCAGCACAGTGTACCAGCCATGGGGGAGGGGACATTAGAGTGTAAGCTCCTCTGTACAGAGACTGATGTGACTGTGGGGGGGAGGGGACATTAGAGTGTAAGCTCCTCTGTACAGAGACTGATGTGACTGTGGGGGGGGGAGGGGACATTAGAGTGTAAGCTCCTCTGTACAGAGACTGATGTGACTGTGGGGGGGAGGGGACATTAGAGTGTAAGCTCCTCTGTACAGAGACTGATGTGACTGTGGGGGGGGGGAGGGGACATTAGAGTGTAAGCTCCTCTGTACAGAGACTGATGTGACTGTGGGGGGGGGAGGGGACATTAGAGTGTAAGCTCCTCTGTACAGAGACTGATGTGACTGTGGGGGGGAGGGGACATTAGAGTGTAAGCTCCTCTGTACAGAGACTGATGTGATGTGGGGGGGGGGACATTAGAGTGTAAGCTCCTCTGTACAGAGACTGATGTGATGTGGGGGGAGGGGACATTAGAGTGTAAGCTCCTCTGTACAGAGACTGATGTGACTGTGGGGGGAGGGGACATTAGAGTGTAAGCTCCTCTGCACAGAGACTGATGTGATGTGGGGGGGAGGGGACATTAGAGTGTAAGCTCCTCTGTACAGAGACTGATGTGACTGTGGGGGGGAGGGGACATTAGAGTGTAAGCTCCTCTGGCTCAGTGATCTCTGTACAGCGATGTGGGATTCAGGCCGGTTTCCTCCCTCGGATTGTCGGATTCCTCCGGCGGGGGAAGGGTGTATTGCGCGGTCTCGGCGCTCCTCCGGCGGGGGAAGGGTGTATTGCGCGGTCTCGGCGCTTCTCTGGCGGGGGAAGGGTGTATTGCGCGGTCTCGGCGCTCCTCTGGCGGGGGAAGGGTGTATTGCGCGGTCTCGGCGCTCCTCCGGCGGGGGAAGGGTGTATTGCGCGGTCTCGGCGCTCCTCCGGCGGGGGAAGGGTGTATTGCGCGGTCTCGGCGCTCCTCCGGCGGGGGAAGGGTGTATTGCACGGTCTTGGCGCTTCTCTGGCGGGGGAAGGGTGTATTGCGCGGTCTCGGCGCACCTCTGGCGGGGGAAGGGTGTATTGCGCGGTCTCGGCGCTCCTCTGGCGGGGGAAGGGTGTATTGCGCGGTCTCGGCGCTCCTCTGGCGGGGAAGGGTGTATTGCGCGGTCTCGGCGCTCCTCCGGCGGGGGAAGGGTGTATTGCGCTGTCTCGGCGCTCCTCTGGCGGGGGAAGGGTGTATTTCGCGGTCTCGGCGCTCCTCTGGCGGGGGAAGGGTGTGTTGCGCGGTCTCGGCGCTCCTCTGGCGGGGGAAGGGTGTATTGCGCGGTCTCGGCGCTCCTCCGGCGGGGGAAGGGTGTATTGCGCGGTCTCGGCGCTCCTCTGGCGGGGGAAGGGTGTATTGCGCGGTCTCGGCGCTCCTCCGGCGGGGGAAGGGTGTATTGCGCGGTCTCTGCGCTGCTCTGGCGGGGGAAGGGTGTATTGCGCGGTCTCGGCGCTCCTCTGGCGGGGGAAGGGTGTATTGCGCGGTCTCTGCGCTCCTCCGGCGGGGGAAGGGTGTATTGCGCGGTCTCGGCGCTCCTCTGGTGGGGGAAGGGTGTATTGCGCGGTCTCGGTGCTTCTTTGGCGGGGGAAGGGTGTATTGCGCGGTCTCGGCGCTCCTCTGGCGGGGGAAGGGTGTATTGCGCGGTCTCTGCGCTGCTCTGGCGGGGGAAGGGTGTATTGCGCGGTCTCTGCGCTCCTCGCAGATTGAGAGACAATTAATAAGGGGATACAATATGGTGTGTGAGACGGGGGAGGGGCCCAAGCGGCCGCCCCGCCCCCCTCTTGTGGAGTGATGGGGAGAGGTTGCCGGGATATTGGTTTGCAGCTCACGTGGGAGACCAAACAGAAGCAAACAGACCCTTTCACCCCCGGGGGTCGGGGGGTCAGGGGGGGTCGGGGGGTCGGCCACAATTAAGGGAAATTGAAAGGTTCTGTCATCTTCTAAATTCAATTCGCAGAACCGCCAGCGACCGTTTCCCCGACGCTTCCTGGAAATGGCGAGTTTGTCAGAAGAGCGGAGACTGAATTTCATTATAGAAAATCGCGGCACGTCCGGCGGTCATACAGCATCTTCGCCTGCACGTGATTGGATGATGGAAGTCAGCAACAGGGTCGGGACAAGGTGTGGGGGGCAAGAGGGTCGGCTGCCCTGGACACTATGGTATCATGTGAGGTGTGGGGGGCAAGAGGGTCGGCTGCCCTGGACACTGTGGTATCATGTGAGGTGTGGGGGGCAAGAGGGGAAACTGCCCTGGACACTATGGTATCATGTGAGGTGGGGGGGCAAGAGGGGAAACTGCCCTGGACACTATGGTATCATGTGAGGTGGGGGGCAAGAGGGGAAACTGCCCTGGACACTATGGTATCATGTGAGGTGGGGGGGGGCAAGAGGGGTGGCTTCCCTGGACACTATGGTATCTTGTGAGGTGTGGGGGGCAAGAGGGGAGACTGCCCTGGACACTATGGTATCATATGAGGTGGGGGGGGCAAGAGGGGAAACTGCACTGGACACTATGGAATCATGTGAGGTGGGGGGGCAAGAGGGCGACTGCCCTGGACACTGTGGTATCATGTGAGGTGGGGGGGCAAGAGGGGTGGCTGCCCTGGACACTATGGTATCATGTGAGGTGGGGGGGCAAGAGGGTCGGCTGCACTGGACACTATGGTATCATGTGAGGTGGGGGGCAAGAGGGTCGGCTGCCCTGGACACTATGGTATCATGTGAGGTGGGGGGGCAAGAGGGGAAACTGCCCTGGACACGATGGTATCATATGAGGTGGGGGGGCAAGAGGGGAAACTGCCCTGGACACTATGGTATCATGTGAGGTGGGGGGCAAGAGGGGCGACTGCCCTGGACACTATGGTATTATGTGAGGTGGGGGGGCAAGAGGGTCGGCTGCCCTGGACACTATGGTATCATGTGAGGTGGGGGGGGCAAGAGGGGCGGCTGCTGTATTGGTGACCCCTCCCCCTTGGTGACCCCTCCCCCCCTGTAATCTTGCTGTTTGCAGATTTTGTGATAAAACAAAATAATAAGAAATTCCACGTATTAGAGAATTAATGTCCCAACGCAGATTTCCCAACCCCCGGCGCTCCGGGAGAGCGGCGTCCATTTTTTTTCCTCGCTTCAGTTGCTCTGCGCGGATAACGAAGTGCGTCGGACCATTGGAAGCGAAGGTTGTTGCTGCGCCCCCGGGTGATTGGTCGGAGGGGGGTGACGGCGTAACTTTCTAATCTCGTATTGAAGTGATTTGTAAGATTTGGTTTTTCTGCCTCCGTGACCTTTGGTTACCCCTCCCCCAATCTGCGCGATTAATGGGGCGAGACGTCATCACGCCGGGGTGAGAGAGAAGAGGTAACAACTGATTGTTTAAAGGGCCGGTACACCAAAAAAAACTTCCTGAACATCTGACAGGGTCTCATTTATCAAAAGTGCGTGAAAGGACTTCCTGTGCCGCTCGCCGGAGCCAATCACGTCCTTCCAATCAGGCCGAAGAATGCGATCGATCGTATTGGTTGCTGAGATAACATAGTCCTATACGCCCAGATTCTCAAAGGGCTTACGACGGCGCAACGCAATGTGCGCCGTCGTAAGTCCTAATCTGGCCCGGCGTATCTATGCGCCTGATTCTTAGAATTACGCAAAGATATCCATTACATCCGACAGACGTAAGTCTCTTACGCTGTCGGATCTTAAATGCAATTTTTTTTTTCGCCGCTAGGTGTCGCCTCCGTCGTTTTCCCCGTCGTGTATGCAAATGAGCAAAATACGCGAATTCCCGAACGTTACGCGCGGTCGACGCAGTGAAGTTACAACATTTACGTTAGATTTGCGACGCGTAAAGTTGACCCTGGGTATATGAGGCGCAACCAATGTTAAGTACGGCCGTCGTTCCCGCGTCGAAATTTAAAAATTTACATCGTTTGCGTAAGTCGTCCGTGAATGGGGCTGGACGCCATTTACGTTCACGTCGAAACCAATGACGTCCTTGCGACGTCATTTAGCGCAATGCACGTCGGGAAATTTTAGGGGCGGCGCACGCACATTACGTTCGGCGCGGGAACGCGACTAATTTAAATGATCCACGCCCCCTACCCGGCTCATTTGAATTAGGCGGGCTTGCGCCGGGGGGATTTACGCTACGCCGCCGCAACTTTACAGGCAAGTGCTTTGTGAATAAAGCACTTGCCCGTAAAACTTGCGGCGGCGTAACGTAAATGAGATACGTTACGCCGCCGCAGTTTTACGCCCCAGATACGAGAATCTGAGCCATAGTGTGCAGTGTACACGGCCGGGAAATCCCGGAGCCGCTCAATTGGCCGGTTTTCTTTTATACTAAAATAAAAAAATAAAAAATAAAATCATTTTTTTTAAATAAATAAATAAAAATAGTTTTTTTTAAAAACAAAGTCAGGCGCTACCTGTTAATATTTGTGACAAAAAGAGATTTTTTATAACAAACACGGACAAGATTGCCGGTAGAATTCTAGAAACCGGTAAAATTGCCAAATTTTGTATTTTTCAAAGTAAAAAAAAATAAAAAATATAATTCCGACTTTTTTTATTTATAAATCGACACTTTACTGGAAATGCAAAACTGGAGCTCCACCTGCTGGTCACAACGGAGAACGACGGGAGGAGTCCTGAGAGGTCAGAAGAATTCTATATCTGGAGGGCGGTGATGTCACTCCTGTATAATGTACAGTGCCTGGAAAAAGTATTCACACCCCTCTATACACAGAGACAGGAAAAGGTATTCATACCCCTCTATACACAGAGCCTGGAAAAAGTATTCACACCCCTCTATACACAGCGCCTGGAAAAAGTATTCATACCCCTCTATACACAGCGCCTGGAAAAAGTATTCATACCCCTCTATACACAGCGCCTGGAAAAAGTATTCATACCCCTCTATACACAGAGCCTGGAAAAAGTATTCATACCCCTCTATACACAGAGACAGGAAAAAGTATTCATACCCCTCTATACACAGGGCCTGGAAAAAGTATTCATACCCCTTGACATTTCCCACATTTTCTCATGTTACACCCAAAAACGTAAATGTCTTTTATTGGGATTTTATGTGAGAGACACAAAGGGGTGAATTCAGTAAGCAATTGCGTCTGCGTATCCATAGTTACGCAGCGCAATTGCTTAGTAGCGCCAATGCTGCATTCTGACGATGGCCGCTAGGTGGCGTTCCCGTAGTGGTCAGCGTAGAGTATGCAAATTGCATACTCACGCCGATTCACAACCGTACGCGCGCCCGGCGGTCGTGTTTTACGTCGTTTGCGTTCGTCGGGTTCCGCGTAAGGCTGCTCCTGCTATTAGCAGGGGCAGCCAATGCTAAGTATACCCGTCGTTCCCGCGTCGCGATGTTTGAAAATTACGTTGTTTGCGTAAGTGAATCGTGAATAGCGCTGGACACCATTTACGTTCACGTTAAAGCAAATGACGTCCTTGCGATGTCATTTACCGCAATGCGCATCGGGAAAGTTTCCAGACGGAGCATGCGCACTACGTTCGGCACGGGAACGCGCCTAATTTAAATGATCCACGCCCCCTACGGGATCATTTAAATTACGCGCGCTTACGCCGGCCATTTTTACGGAGCGCCCCCCCAATTACGGAGCTACTGCTTCGTGAATGAAGCGTAGCGCACGTGATTTACGGAGGCGTAGCGTAAAAACGGTACGCTGCGCCTCCGTAAGAGGGCGCAAATCTTCCTGAATCTAGGCCAAAGTGTCACATAATTGTGAAGTGGAAGGAAAATGATAAATGATACAAATAAATCTGTGAAAAGTGTGGGGGGGAGGGGCATTTGTATGGCGCCCCCCCGGAGTCAATACTTTGTAGAACCCCCTTTCTCTACAAGTCTTTTTGGGGGTGTCTCTACCAGCTTTGCCCATCTAGAGAGGAACATTTCTGCCCCATTCTTCTTCTCTGTAAAATATCTCAAGTTCTGTCAGATTGGATGGAGAGCGTCTGTGATCAGCAATTTTCATGTCTTGTCCACAGATTCTCAATGGGATTTAGGTCTGGACTGTGACTGGGCCATTCTAACACATGAATAGGCTTTGATCTAAACCATTCCATTGTAGCTCTGGCTGTACTTTAGGGTCGTTGTCCTGCTGGAAGGTGAACCCCCCCCCCCCCCGGTCTCAAGTCTTTCTTCTAAGATTGTCCTGTCTTTGTCTCCATCCATCTTCCCATCAACTCTGACCAGCTTCCCTGTCCCTGCTGAAGAAAAGCTTCCCCATCACATGATGCTGCCACCACCATGTTTCACGGTGGGGATGGTGTGTTCAGGGGGATGTGCAGTGTTAGTTTTCCCCCACAGTTTTGGTGTCATGTGACCAGAGCACCTTCTTCCACATGTTTGCTGTGTCCCCTCCCCCACATGTTTGCTGTGTCCCCTCCCCCACATGTTTGCTGTGTCCCCTCCCCCACATGTTTGCTGTGTCCCCTCCCCCACATGGCTTCTCACAAACTACAAACAGGACTTCTTCTGTCTTTCTTTCTCCAATGTCTTTCTTCTTGTCACTCTTCCATAAAGGGCAGATTTGTGGAGAGACCACTAATAGTTGTCCTGTGGACAGATTCTCCCCCCTGAGCTGTGCAGCTCCTGTGCAGCTCCTCCAGAGTTACCATGGGGCCTCTTGGCTGCTTCTCTGATGAACGCTCTCCTTGCCCGGCCCGGTCAGTTTAGGTGGACGGCCATGTCTTGGTAGGTTTGCGGTTGTGCCATACTCTTTCCATTTTCCGATGATGGAGAACAGAAGCTCCGTGAGATCTTCAAAGCTTGGGAGATCTTCTTATAACCCAACCCTGCTTTATACTTCTCCACAACTTTATCCCTGACCTGTCTGGTGTGTTCCTCGGCCTTCATGATGCTGTTTGTTCACTAAGGTTCTCTAACAAACCTCTGAGGGCTTCACAGAACAGTTGTATTTATACTGAGATTACATGACACACAGGTGGGACTCTATTTACTAATCAGGTGACTTCTGAAGGTGATTGGTTCCACTAGATTGTAGTTAATTTTTCTGAAATGACATTTATGGCGGGATTGGAAGCTGCGGTTATTTTTTGAACGCGGTACAAAGAGCCCCCCTCCCCGAGAACGCCCCCCCCCCCCCCATTGGCTCTCTGGGCAGAACGCGGCTCTTCCTTATCTCTCACGGAAGACTAAGCGGCGGTGGCGGCGGATCCTGTTCTGTCCTATCGCCTCTTCATTACCTCATTATCTACGCTGTTCAGTCCATTAATTTGGCGGTTTTATTAGGCGATTCGCCGCGTTCCGTCCTGTCGCCGGTGACAAGCGTTTCAAGGAGCTAATCTGACAGCTAATGACTCCATTAAGCCCCCCGAATGCTAATTGCTTTACATCGGGGGACTGAAAATTAATTGGTTGTAAATAAATTAGCACCTGAGCGCCGCGGCGCGCGTTTGTCCCGCCGCGGGGAATCCGAGGGATGGATGGCGAGGGCCGTTTATCTGCCGCCACCGAAACGTCCCGCCAATATTTGTGACCGATCCACCACTTGGTGTTTTGGGGAATTTTTTACTTTGAAGTGAATGTATACTTTTTTTTTTTTTTTAAATATTAAATAAAGTTATTTAATATATTTTTCTAAAAAAAAAAAATATTCGTCCAATTGCTATTTCTGGGTATTTTTAAATAAAGTTATTCAATATTTTAAAAAAAAGTTTACATTCACTTGATATTTCCTGTATTTTTAACTTGAAGTGAATTTATTCCTTTTCTTCTTTTTTAAATATTAAATAAAGTTATCCTTGGGGGGGGGGATTTGTGCTAGGAGGGGTAACTTTTCTATGGGGGGGGGGGTGGACTAGTAGGGGTGATTAGGGCTGATTTGTTCTAGAAGGGGAAATTAGAAATGGTGATTTTTTTTTTGGGGGGGGGGGAGATGTGTGCTAGGAGGGGAACTTTTTTAGGGGGGGGATTTGTGCTAGTAGGGGTAACTTTTCTATGGGGGGGGGGGTGGACTAGTAGGGGTGATTAGGGCTGATTTGTTCTAGAAGGGGAAATTAGAAATGGTGATTTTTTTTTTGGGGGGGGGGAGATGTGTGCTAGGAGGGGAACTTTTTTAGGGGGGGGATTTGTGCTAGTAGGGGTGATTAGGGCTTATTTGTGCTAAGAGGGGAAAGTAGGAATGGTGATTTTAGGGGGGTTTGTGTTGGGGAGGGGGGAAAGAGGAAGAAGATGTGTGCTAAGAGGGGGGGGGGATTGGGGGGTTTGTGCTAGAAGAGGAAATTAGGGGGGAGATTTGTGCTAGGAGGAGCGATTTTATTTGGGGGGGATTTGGTGAGAGAGAGGATTTTAGCTTGGAGGGGGGATGGGGGGGGGCAGAGATTTGTGCTGACAGTGGGGATTTCAGCAGAGGGGGGGCAGATTTGTACTGGGAGGAGGAGGAGGGGTTTATACTTAGGGGGTGCAGTGAAATCAGAGGAAACCTGAAGGGGGGGGGGGCTTGTAGTCGGATTCTCACCGCAGAGATCCCATTTATCTCAGCAGAGACGCGGCGGCGCAGAACGCTCCAATCACAGATCACGTAAAGCCGCACAGTCGCTGAAATGTCGCCGAGATTTACGGCTCTTCACAGATGTCGTCTTTGTGTTTTTTCGCAGCCCCCCCCCCCCCGTACTGCAGAAGGGAACATCTGTTACCAAATTATTTTATGTTGGAGCCGGGAAGATAGAGAGACTGGGGGGGAGGGGGCGTCAGGACCCCGCCCCCGCCCCAAGGAGCCCCTATCTGCAGGCAGTGCGGACGCGGCACAGGCTCGGCTCCTGGATGGACCGCGCTCATCAATAACAGGAAGAAAATATTATTATTATTTTTTTTTTAGAGAAATCTATTTTTAGGAGAATAGAAGAGATTTATGAAATGTGATTGGAGGACGCCGCATGCGAGGACAACACAAGAAGGCGGAGTCAGAAGAATCCAAAGAATCCATTATTGTGAAAAAAAAGTCTTGGTGTCTTTTTTCCATCACAGGCTCCTCCCATGTACATAAGTATAACAGGCTCCTCCCTCGTACATAAGCATCACAGGCTCCTCCCACGTACATAAGTATCACAGGCTCCTCCCACGTACATAAGTATCACAGGCTCCTCCCACGTACAGAAGTATCACAGGCTCCTCCCACGTACATAAGTATCACAGGCTCCTCCCACGTACATAAGTATCACGGGCTCCTCCCACGTACATAAGTATCACAGGCTCCTCCCACGTACATAAGTATCACGGGCTACTCCCACGTACATAAGTATCACAGGCTCCTCCCACGTACATAAGTATCACGGGCTCCTCCCATGTACATAAGTATCACAGGCTCCTCCCATGTACATAAGTATAACAGGCTCCTCCCACGTACATAAGTATCACAGGCTCCTCCCACGTACATAAGTATCACAGGCTCCTCCCATGTACATAATTATCGCAGGCTCCTCCCATGTACATAAGTATCACAGGCTCCTCCCACGTACACAAGTATCACAGGCTCCTCCCATGTACATAATTATCGCAGGCTCCTCCCATGTACATAAGTATCACAGGCTCCTCCCACGTACATAAGTATCACAGGCTCCTCCCATGTACATAAGTATCACAGGCTCCTCCCACGTACATAAGTATCACAGGCTCCTCCCATGTACATAAGTATCACAGGCTCCTCCCACGTACATAAGTATCACAGGCTCCTCCCATGTACATAAGTATCACAGGCTCCTCCCATGTACATAAGTATCACAGGCTCCTCCCATGTACATAAGTATCACAGGCTCCTCCCACGTACATAAGTATCACAGGCTCCTCCCATAATAACATTTAATAAAATAATGGGGGGTTGCCATCCAGGCCCCTGGGGACCTCCGGGCCCCTTACAGGTGTCCTGCCTGTACCCCCCTGATGGCGGCCCTGCACCCTAGTATCGGGACAGCCCTAGTTTTCACCAGTTGATGACAATCGCGCTCCGAATATTAACGTTCGTTTTACTCTCAGCCCGTCCATCCCGCAATCTCTGCGGGCCGCTGTTTATTTGCAGACCGTTATTTAAAAATCGCCGTAGGAAGCTCCTCCTCCGACAGCGGAAAAACACTTTGGATAAATATCAGCGCCCCCCGGAGCACAAACGCGGGATTAGAGCTTGAGCCCGAGATGGCGCGCCGCCCGATATTTGTACAAGACGAGTAAAAAAAATGTCTGGCTTGTCTATGAGCGCCGCGACAGCGCGGACAGCGTGCGGCCTGCTGGATAAGGAGATGAGGGGGGGCGCCGCGGCCCGTTCCGGTTGATCTCCTCTGAATGGCTGGCAAGAAGGACGGGAGGGGGGGCGCCGTGCGCTGCCAAGAATGTGAACGCTGCTGTTATTTTCTGGCGTTGGCCGATAGCGCCTCCCGTACAACTCGCCACGACTTGGACGCTTTCCCAGAACAGAGACTGAAAACCCCTCCCCCCAATGAATTCCGGTCTCTGTCCGTTCTGTCGGGCGATGTGCGGCCAATTATAACGCGGTTGCGTGACAATGGCGGATGTGACCTTACACTCACTTTTATCCCGCCGTTGGCTTCGATCGCCGTATTTCCCCGCTTTTCTCTCTCTCTTGTCGCTCATTATGGTAATGAATTTAATTTGCCGGGCTGATTAATGCTTTGGCACATGCGCCGCAATGTTCTCAATGAAACGCGGTTTGGGTGATAAGGACGTCTTCCTTGGGGGGGGGGGGGGGGTTCAACTTCTCCAATTCAAAGTCCATCATTTTCCCAAACTTGACTCGGCAACAGCCGCCGTTTTCCCCGCATCGAATTTTGTCCAATTTTTAACGTGTACAGCTAGGCAGTGGCGACCCGTCCATAAGGGGCGCGCCGGCCCCCGAATTCATGTTCCCGGCCCCCTTATCTACATGCAGGGTGGCGGACACATGGATTCCAATGGGGTGTTTTTTTTTTTTTGAAGCACATGATTATAGACTGAGGGCCAGATTCACAAAGAGATACGGCGGTGAATCTACAGATACATCATCGTATCTCTGACTTACACCGGTCCTATCTATGCGCCTGGTTCATAGAATTACGCATAGATAGGACCAAGATCTGACAGTGTTACACTGTCGGATCTTTTTTTCAATTTAAAAATGGCGCCGGGGGCGTTCCCGCTGATTTACGATAAATAATATGTAAATCAGCGAGATACGCAAATTCACGAACGTACGCAGACCCGTCGCAGTGTTCTTACGTCATTTCCGTAGCGGTTTTCCCGTCGTATACTTACCCCTGCTTTCATCAGGCGCAGCCAATGTTAAGTATAGCCGGCGTTCCCGCGTCGAATTTGAATTTTCCAACGTCGTTTGCGTACGCCGATTCACGAACACGCGCGTCGCAAGTCCCGCTCACGTCGAAACCACTGACGTCCTAGCGACGTCAGTGGGAGCAATGCACGCCGGGAAATTTCCCCGGACGGCGCATGCGCATTTAAATCGGCGCGGGAACGTGCCTGATTTAAATAGTACACTCCCCCTAGCCGCGGAATTTGAATTCCGCCGGGGGATTTAGGATCCGCCGCCGCAAGTTTGGAGGTAAGTGGTTTGTGAATTAGCCACTTGCCTCCTAAACTTGCGGGAGCGGATCTTAATTCACGTAGAACGAGCGGATCTATAGATCCGCTGCGCTACCTGAATCTGGCCCTGAGCCTCTAATTGGCTTCAAAAAAGGGCGGGCTCGGGGCGCAGAGCACTGCGCCCCCGAGCCCACCCAGTTGTGTGACAATAACTAATTAATATTCAAGATTGTCTTCCCGATTCTCCTCCCGGCCTATCAGGAAGCGGGTCCTAAGAGGCGATTGGTTGGCCAGGGAGTCTTAGCCCCCCGTTCACACCTAGGCGTATATACGTCTGTAGTGCGACGCCGCTGCAGCCCCGAGACGCCAGAGGGATGATTTAACATGCACCTCTATGGAGATGGTTCACATCTCCACGCCGAACGACGAACGCCGTACGCCTGCCGCCTGAAAAAAAAGTCCCGGAACCTTTTTTTCAGGCGGCTTTCGGCGTTCGGCATAGGAGATGTGAACCATCTCCATAGAGGGGGTGAAGGCTGCATTCACAATCGCAGCGTTTTGTCGCCGCAAATCGTGGTACAAAACGCCGCGATTTTGTACGCCGAGGTGTGAATGCAGCCTTAGGACTCCCTGGCCAATCGGCTCTCAGGACCCACTTCTGGGAAGAAAAGCAACAGCGAGAAGTGAGAAGTGAGAAGTCAAAGGCCCCCAAAAGGGAAGGAGCCCAAATACCCTCCTTGGTGTGTGTGCATGCCCAGCATTACAAATGCCAATGCGTATGAGTGGAACCAGCCACAGCTAGTCGGCCAATGGCCATGCCCCAACAAGCCAGACATGCCGCTGTACATAGACAGGACAACCAAGGCCCCGGGATATACAGGCGCTGACCCTAGAAGTGCTGTAATACATAATAATACATTGAATATTCCTTTAGACGACGCGTCGGTGAAGAAGACCGGTTTATATTTTAGGATTTCCATGCCAAGCCTTCCAGACTCCGCCAGATGATGACTCCGTCTCTTCACGTCCACCGATCCGCTCCTCTTCTATTTATGAAGTTTGACAAGCTGTACTTCATAACGAAGTATGATTAATGAATCCTGACACAAAGTATCAACAAGAGGACTCTTCCCCCCGCAATCCCTCTCCGATCCGCTTCTCCTCGCCGCTCCTACGGGGCGCAAAGGTATTTATAGGACTGTCACACCGTGCCCATCTCCTCCATCACACCGGACGGAGCTTCATTAGGAAATGGAGAGTAAATCATTGTCAGGCTGACAGGGGGAATGAAATCATCAAATCTCATCGCTAACCGCTCCCGATGGATTATGATTGGTTGCTGGAGCGTGCCGTGAATGCCTTATTGAAGAGGAACCGAACCCCACCAAAGACAAGTTTCCAT
Organism: Rana temporaria; assembly: GCF_905171775.1. Taxonomy (NCBI): domain Eukaryota; kingdom Metazoa; phylum Chordata; class Amphibia; order Anura; family Ranidae; genus Rana; species Rana temporaria. The sequence continues at coordinate 37,416 of NW_024404637.1, forward strand.
ATTGGGGGGTGAACAAAATGTTCTGCGTCGTCACTGAGATTTACAACGCTTGTCCTATTATGGATGAGCAAAAGTGGAAATTCTGCCAAAATGTGCAATTTTGATGAAATGCAGTGGGGGGGGGAGGGGGGGTCAATGAATCATTATATCAAATTGCTTAATAAATATGGGATGTGGGTGGTGGTCCCATGGGTCAGATAAAGACAAGAGGAAGGTGGGAGAGTCCTCATAGTGTTGAGATCACTGTTCATATATTGAGGTTGATGAATCAAAACCAAAAATTTCAAGATGACTTACTGCATATATGCTCCGGGCTTTGACTCTCCTCTACATTCTCCTGACCACCCCTCTATGACCTTGGCTTAGCTCCAGGCTTCGACTCTCCTCTACATTCTCCTGACCACCCCTCTATGACCTTGGCTTGGATCGGCTCCAGGCTTCAACTCTCCTCTACATTCTCCTGACCACCCATCTACGACCTTGGCTTGGCTCTAGACCCCGACCCTCTTGTCTACATCTTACTGACCACCTTTCTACAACCTTGGCTTGTCACCAGGCCTCGACTCTCATATACATTCCTACTGACCACCAGTCTATGATCTTGGCTTGGCTCCAGGCCTCAACTCTCATCTACATCCTACTGACCACTCAACTAAAACCTTGGCTTGGCTCTAGACCCCGACCCTTTTGTCTACATCTTACTGACCACCATTCTACAACCTTGGCTTGGCTCCAGGCCTCGACTCTCCTCTACATTCTCCTGACCACCCATCTATGACTGTGGCTCAGCTCCAGGCCTCGACTCTATCATCTACATCCTACTGACCACCAGTCTATGATCTTGGCTTGGCTCCAGGCCTCGGCTTTCATCTACACTCTACTGACCACTCATCTAAAACCTTGGCTTGGCTCTAGACCCCGACCCTCTTGTCTACATCTTACTGACCACCACCTTTCTACAACCTTGGCTTGGCTCCAGGCTTCGACTCTCCTTTACATTCTCCTGACCACCCATCTACGACCTTGGCTCTGCTCCAGGCCTCGATTCTATCATCTACATCCTACTGACCACCGGTCTATGATCTTGGCTTAGCTCCAGGCCTCGGCTTTCATCTACATTCTACTGACCATTCATCTAAAACCTTGGCTTGCCTCTAGACCCCGACCCTCTTGTTTACATCTTACTGACCACCATTCTACAACCTTGGCTTGGCTCCAGGCCTCGACTCTCCTCTACATTCTCCTGACCACCCATCTACGACCTTGGTTCCGCTCCAGGCCTCGAGTCTATCATCTACATCCTACTGACCACCAGTCTATGATCTTGGCTTGGCTCCAGGCTTCGACTCTCCTCTACATTCTCCTGACCACCCATCTATGACTGTGGCTCCGCTCCAGGCCTCGGCTTTCATCTATATTCTACTGACCACTCATCTAAAACCTTGGCTTGGCTCTAGACCCCGACCCTCTTGTCTACATCTTACTGACCACCTTTCTACAACCTTGGCTTGGCTCCAGGCTTCGACTCTCCTTTACATTCTCCTGACCACCCATCTACGACCTTCGCTTGGCTCTAGACCCCGACCCTTTTGTCTACATCTTACTGACCAACTTTCTACAACCTTCGCTTGGCGCCAGGCTTCGACTCTCCTCTACATTCTCCTGACCACCCATCTATGACTGTGGCTCAGCTCCAGGCCCTCTCCTACTGACCACTCATATACGACCTTGGCTTGGCTCTAGACCCCGACCCTCTTGTCTACATCTTACTGACCACCATTCTACAACCTTGGCTTGGCTCCAGGCCTCGACTCTCCTCTACATTCTCCTGACCACCCATCTATGACCGTGGCTCAGCTCCAGGCCTCGACTCTATCATCTACATCCTGCTGACCACTCATCTACGACCTTAGCTTGGATCTAGACCCCGACCCTCTTGTCTACATCTTACTGACCACCTTTCTACAACCTTGGCTTGGCTCCAGGCCTCGACTCTCATATACATTCCTACTGACCACCAGTCTATGATCTTGGTTTGGCTCCAGGCCTCGGCTTTCATCTACACTCTACTGACCACTCATCTAAAACCTTGGCTTGACTCTAGCCCCCGACTCTCTTGTCTACATCTTACTGACCACCTTTCTACAACCTTGGCTTGGCTCCAGGCTTCGACTCTCCTTTACATTCTCCTGACCACCCATCTACGACCTTGGCTTGGCTCTAGACCCCGACCCTCTTATCTACATTTTACTGACCACCTTTCTACAACCTTGGCTTGGCTCCAGGCCTCGACTCTCATATACATTCCTACTGACCACCAGTCTATGATCTTGGTTTGGCTCCAGGCCTCAACTCTCATCTACATCCTACTGACCACTCATCTAAAACCTTGGCTTGCCTCTAGACCCCGACCCTCTTGTCTACATCTTACTGACCACCATTCTATAACCTTGGCTTGGCTCCAGGCCTCAACTCTCATCTACATCCTACTGACCACTCATCTAAAACCTTGGCTTGCCTCTAGACCCCGACCCTCTTGATTACATCTTACTGACCACCATTCTACAACCTTGGCTTGGCTCCAGGCCTCGACTCTCCTCTACATTCTCCTGACCACCCATCTACGACCTTGGCTCCGCTCCAGGCCTCGAGTCTATCATCTACATCCTACTGACCACGAGTCTATGATCTTGGCTTAGCTCCAGGCCTCGGCTTTCATCTACATTCTACTGACCACTCATCTAAAACCTTGGCTTGGCTCTAGACCCCGACTCTCTTGTCTACATCTTACTGACCACCTTTCTACAACCTTGGCTTGGCTCCAGGCTTCGACTCTCCTTTACATTCTCCTGACCACCCATCTACGACCTTCGCTTGGCTCTAGACCCCGACCCTTTTGTCTACATCTTACTGACCAACTTTCTACAACCTTGGCTTGGCTCCAGGCCTCGACTCTCCTCTACATCCTACTGCTCACTCAGCATGGCCCTTGACCTTAACACAGCTACCCACCAGTCCTTCCCTGCTGGTCCCTACATCTCTTCCTACCATGGATGTCAACATTCCGCCAGCTGTTGGGCCCAACCTGTTCCTCTACAGTGCCTCTCCATGATCCCTCTGAGACTCTTTGTGTCTTGCACTCCCTATCACCGCCTCCAGGGGTGATAGGGAGCTGCAATGGAACCCCCCCTCCTTACTCTGTCCTCTAACCAGGTACTTGACACAGTCCCTACAATACACAAATGGTCTCATTCACATTTTTTACATTTCTGAGGGAGAATAAAAGAGAAAAGTCCACAATTCAAGGGCAACAAAAGTTGCAGCATTTTACGAGACTCAAGAGCGATTTTTAGGCGTTCTGGGGGGGGGGGGACGCTACTTCTCAGGCAGATGAGATCCGACAATTTTGTCATAAATTATACCGGCGGGTCGCCGTGTCTCAGTTTCAGGACAATTGCTGGTACTTATCCACCAATCTGCCCCAACCAATTACCCCCCCCCCCATTCTCCACAATTTCTGCAAAGATTGGGCTGGATTCAAGAAGCAATTGCGCCTGTGTAACCATAGTTACACAGCGCAATTGCTTACTTGCCCCGGCGTAACGAATGCTCCTGATTCAGGAACCTCGTTACGCCGGCTGCAGCCTAAGATATGCGCGGCATAAGGCTCTTATGCTCGCATATCTTAGGCTGCATTCTTGCGATGGCCGCTAGGTGGCGTTCCCGTTGTGCTCAGCGTATAGTATGCCAATTGCATACTAACGCCGATTCACAACGTTGCGCGACGTTTCCGTACGGCGTCTTTCGCGTAAGGCTGCCCCTGCTATTAGCAGGGGCAGCCAATGTTACGTATACCCGTCGTTCCCGCGTCGCGACATTTGAATTTTACGTAGTTTGCGTAAGTGATTCGTGAATGGCGCTGGACGCTATTCACGTTCACTTTGAAGCAAATGACGTCCTTGCGACGTCATTTGCCGCAATGCATGTTGGGAAAGTTTCCCGATGGAGCATGCGCTCTACGATCGCCGTGGGAACGCGCCTAATTTAAATGATTCCCGCCCCCTACGGGATCATTTAAATTGCGCGCGCTTACGCCGGGCAATTTTAAAGAGCGCACACGCAATTTACGGAGCTACTACTCCGTGAATCGCGGGTAACGCAGTAAATTTGCGGGGGCGCAGGGCAAAAACGTTGCCCTGCGCCTCCGCAAAAAAAAACGCAAAGGTACCTGAATCCAGCCCATTGTCTCTCCAGAGGACAAAGCGCAATTCAGCGATGAGACTTGAAACTCATTCCGCGGTGAAAATGAACGCCATGCGGCTAAAGGAAATTTTCTGATCGTTTGAGAATTTCCCGCATGTACCTTTATCTGCCCCCCCCATCCCCCCCAGAAATTGTATTCCGGCGTGAGCCCTCCTCGTGGTCGCCTTTACGGCCCAAAGCAAGCTCAGAGCGTCGCGTGAAAACAAACGTTACGTCCCGCCGGCGATTTCTCCCGATTGAATTCACCTTCACTTTCTCCTTGTGGGGATCTGCAGATATTTTTCATGACGTCCAAATGATTAAAAAAAAAAAAAAAGCGGCGCTCGCTGCCAGGAAGAAGTCATTTCTGCCGCGTCCGATCCTTTCCCATCCAGACAAGGACGCTCCAAGCTGTCCGGCCGTCTTCTGAGATGTCAGTTTTACGGAGAGAGAGACGGAAACCTCGGGGGTCGGAAAGGTGGCCAGAAATATTGCCGCTTGTCTGGAGGGTGCGCGCGACGTGGGCGTAAAATCAGGCGCGCGTGCGTGAGGACAAATGCTGTGCGGAATACGTTGGGGGAATATTAATGACTTTATCTATCAGAGGTGTCCAAGCAGCGGCGGCTGGTGCTCAAAAGTTTTGGGGGGGGGCACAAACAAACTGAAAAAATCAACTGCAGCCACTGTGCCCATCAATTGCCAACACTGTGCCCATAAATTGCCAACACTGTGCCCATCAATTGTAATCACTGTGCCCATCAAACGTAGCGACTGTGTCATTAATTGCTGCCACTGTGCCCATCAATTGCCATCACTGTGCCCATCAATTGCCATCACTGTGCCCATCAAACGCAGCCACTGTGCCCATCAATTGCCAACACTGTGCCCATCAATTGCAATCACTGTGCCCATCAAGCGCAGCCACTGTGCCCATCAATTGCCAACACTGTGCCCATAAATTGCCAACACTGTGCCCATCAATTGTAATCACTGTGCCCATCAAACGTAGCGACTGTGTCATTAATTGCTGCCACTGTGCCCATCAATTGCCATCACTGTGCCCATCAATTGCCATCACTGTGCCCATCAAACGCAGCCACTGTGCCCATCAATTGCCATCACTGTGCCCATCAATTGCCGCCACTGTGCCCATCAAACGCAGCCACTGTGCCCATCAATTGCCACCACTGTGCCCATCAAACGCAACCACTGTGCCCATCAAACGCAGACACTGTGCCCATTAAATTCAGCCACTATGCCCATCAAATTCAGCCACTGTGCCCATCAATTGTCGCCACTGTGCCCATCAAACGCAGCCACTGTGCCCATCAATTGCCACCACTGTGCCCATCAAATGCAGCCACTGTGCCCATCAAACGTAGCGACTGTGTCATCAATTGCTGCTACTGTGCCCATCAAACACAGCGACTGTGCCCATCAATTGCCGCCACTGTGCCCATCAAACGCAGCCACTGTGCCCATCAATTGCCATCACTGTGCCCATCAAACGCCGCCTTTGGTGCGCCGCCTTGGGTGCGCCGCCTCGGGAACGCCACCTCAGGAACGCCGCCTTGGGTGCGCCGCCTCGTGAACACCGCCTCGTGAACGCCGCCTCGTGAACGCCGCCTCGGGTGCGCCGCCTCGGGAACGCCGCCTGGCTCATATATCAGCTGGGAGACGTTCTGTGGCCGGTGGAGAGCTAAATCTAAGAGGGAATGGCGGAAAGAGCGATCGACGGAGCGCTCACCCCCCCTGAATTTTATACCAGCCGCGGTCCATCGCCGCCGAAAGACGAGGAATTCCCACCGAGGTTTAAAGCAGAACTCCGGGCCGCCATGGAAGACGCAGCTCTGCGGTTATTATGAATTCATCATTAAATGTATTTATTTTTTAAATGAAAGCAATGTGTGCCCCTGGCATTGCATAGAGAAGAACAGGGACCCAGTGATGACATCACGCATGTAATGATGAAAATTCCCTGTACAGCAGAGCTCAGACCGGGAGAGGGAGAAGCAACAGAGGGAGCCAAAGATTATGTGAGCCGACAAGAGAACAGAATGACAGGTGATGTTCCCCATGTGGGGATACCCATGACCCTCAGTACCCCACCCCCAACATTGGAAACACCACACCCCCCAACATTGGAAACACCGCACCCCCCAACATAAGGAACACCACGCCCCCCAACATAAGGAACACCACACCCCCAATACTAGGAACACCGCACCCCCCAACATTGGAAACACCGCACCCCCCAACATTGGAAACACCACACCCCCAATATAAGGAACACCACGCCCCCAATACTAGGAACACCGCACCCCCCAACATTGGAAACACCGCACCCCCCAACATTGGAAACACCGCACCCCCAACATTGGAAACACCGCACCCCCCAACATTGGAAACACCACACCCCCCAACATTGGAAACACCGCACCCCCCAACATTGGAAACACCGCACCCCCAATTTAAGGAACACCACGCCCCCAATATAAGGAAAACCACGCCCCCAACATAAGGAACACCACGCCCCCAACATTGGAAACACCGCACCCCCCAACATTGGAAACACCACACCCCCAACATAAGGAAAACCACGCCCCCAACATTGGAAACACCACACCCCCCAACATTGGGAACACCACGCCCCCAATATAAGGAACACCACGCCCCCAACATAAGGAACACCACGCCCCCAACATTGGAAACACCGCACCCCCCAATATTGGAAACACCACACCCCCAACATAAGGAAAACCACGCCCCCAACATTGGAAACACCACACCCCCCAACATTGGGAACACCACGCCCCCAATATAAGGAACACCACGCCCCCAATATAAGGAACACCACGCCCCCAACATTGGAAACACCGCACCCCCCAACATTGGAAACACCACACCCCCCAACATTGGGAACACCACGCCCCCAACATTGGAAACACCGCACCCCCCAACATTGGGAACACCACACCCCCCAACATTGGGAACACCACACCCCCCAACATTGGGAACACCACACCCCCCAACATTGGGAACACCACGCCCCCAATATAAGGAACACCACGCCCCCAATATAAGGAACACCACGCCCCCAATATTGGGAACACCACACCCCCAATATAAGGAACACCACACCCCCAATATTGGGAACACCACGCCCCCAATATAAGGAACACCACGCCCCCAACATAAGGAACACCACGCCCCCAATATTGGGAACACCACACCCCCAATATAAGGAACACCACACCCCCAATATTGGGAACACCACGCCCCCAACATTGGGAACACCACACCCCCAACATAAGGAACACCACACCCCCAACATTGGGAACACCACACCCCCAACATAAGGAACACCACACCCCCAATATAAGGAACACCACACCCCCAATATTGGGAACACCACGCCCCCAACATTGGGAACACCACGCCCCCAATATAAGGAACACCACGCCCCCAATATTGGGAACACCACACCCCAATATAAGGAACACCGCACCCCCAATATAAGGAACACCACACCCCCAATATAAGGAACACCACACCCCCAATATTGGGAACACCACGCCCCCAATATAAGGAACACCACGCCCCCAATATAAGGAACACCACGCCCCCAACATTGGAAACACCGCACCCCCCAACATTGGAAACACCACACCCCCCAACATTGGGAACACCACGCCCCCAACATTGGAAACACCGCACCCCCCAACATTGGGAACACCACACCCCCCAACATTGGGAACACCACACCCCCCAACATTGGGAACACCACACCCCCCAACATTGGGAACACCACGCCCCCAATATAAGGAACACCACGCCCCCAATATAAGGAACACCACGCCCCCAATATTGGGAACACCACACCCCCAATATAAGGAACACCACACCCCCAATATTGGGAACACCACGCCCCCAATATAAGGAACACCACGCCCCCAACATAAGGAACACCACGCCCCCAATATTGGGAACACCACACTCCCAATATAAGGAACACCACACCCCCAATATTGGGAACACCACGCCCCCAACATTGGGAACACCACACCCCCAACATAAGGAACACCACACCCCCAACATTGGGAACACCACACCCCCAACATAAGGAACACCACACCCCCAATATAAGGAACACCACACCCCCAATATTGGGAACACCACGCCCCCAACATTGGGAACACCACGCCCCCAATATAAGGAACACCACGCCCCCAATATTGGGAACACCACACCCCAATATAAGGAACACCGCACCCCCAATATAAGGAACACCACACCCCCAATATAAGGAACACCACACCCCCAATATTGGGAACACCACGCCCCCAATATAAGGAACACCACGCCCCCAATATAAGGAACACCACGCCCCCAATATTGGGAACACCACGCCCCCAATATTGGGAACACCACACCCCCCAATATAAGGAACACCACGCCCCCAATATTGGGAACACCACGCCCCCAATATTGGGAACACCACACTCCCAATATAAGGAACACCACGCCCCCAATATTGGGAACACCACGCCCCCAATATTGGGAACACCACACCCCCAATATAAGGAACACCACGCCCCCAATATAAGGAACACCACGCCCCCAATATTGGGAACACCACACCCCTAACATAAGGAACACCACGCCCCCAATATAAGGAACACCACGCCCCCAACATAAGGAAAACCACGCCCCCAACATTGGAAACACCGCACCCCCCAACATTGGAAACACCGCACCCCCCAACATTGGAAACACCACACCCCCAACATAAGGAAAACCACGCCCCCAACATTGGAAACACCGCACCCCCCAACATTGGAAACACCACGCCCCCAATATAAGGAACACCACGCCCCCAACATTAGGAACACCGCATCCCCCAACATTGGAAACACCACACCCCCCAACATTGGGAACACCACGCCCCCAATATAAGGAACACCACGCCCCCGATATAAGGAACACCACGCCCCCAACATTGGAAACACCGCACCCCCCAACATTGGAAACACCACACCCCCCAACATTGGGAACACCACGCCCCCAACATTGGGAACACCACGCCCCCAACATTGGAAACACCGCACCCCCCAACATTGGGAACACCACACCCCCCAACATTGGGAACACCACACCCCCCAACATTGGGAACACCACGCCCCCAATATAAGGAACACCACGCCCCCAATATAAGGAACACCACGCCCCCAATATTGGGAACACCACACCCCCAATATAAGGAACACCACACCCCCAATATTGGGAACACCACGCCCCCAATATAAGGAACACCACGCCCCCAACATAAGGAACACCACGCCCCCAATATTGGGAACACCACACCCCCAATATAAGGAACACCACACCCCCAATATTGGGAACACCACGCCCCCAATATAAGGAACACCACGCCCCCAATATTGGGAACACCACACCCCAATATAAGGAACACCGCACCCCCAATATAAGGAACACCACACCCCCAATATAAGGAACACCACACCCCCAATATTGGGAACACCACGCCCCCAATATAAGGAACACCACGCCCCCAATATTGGGAACACTGCACCCCCAATATAAGGAACACCACGCCCCCAATATAAGGAACACCACGCCCCCAATATTGGGAACACCACGCCCCCAATATTGGGAACACCACACCCCCCAATATAAGGAACACCACGCCCCCAATATTGGGAACACCACGCCCCCAATATTGGGAACACCACACTCCCAATATAAGGAACACCACGCCCCCAATATTGGGAACACCACGCCCCCAATATTGGGAACACCACACCCCCAATATAAGGAACACCACGCCCCCAATATAAGGAACACCACGCCCCCAATATTGGGAACACCACACCCCTAACATAAGGAACACCACGCCCCCAATATAAGGAACACCACGCCCCCAACATAAGGAAAACCACGCCCCCAACATTGGAAACACCGCACCCCCCAACATTGGAAACACCACACCCCCAACATTGGGAACACCACGCCCCCAACATTGGGAACACCACGCCCCCAATATAAGGAACACCACGCCCCCAATATAAGGAACACCACGCCCCCAACATTGGAAACACCGCACCCCCCAACATTGGAAACACCACACCCCCAACATAAGGAAAACCACGCCCCCAACATTGGAAACACTGCACCCCCCAACATTGGAAACACCACGCCCCCAATATAAGGAACACCACGCCCCCAACATTAGGAACACCGCATCCCCCAACATTGGAAACACCACACCCCCAACATTGGGAACACCACGCCCCCAACATTGGGAACACCACGCCCCCAACATTGGAAACACCACACCCCCCAACATTGGGAACACCACGCCCCCAATATAAGGAACACCACGCCCCCAATATAAGGAACACCACGCCCCCAATATTGGGAACACCACACCCCCAATATAAGGAACACCACACCCCCAATATTGGGAACACCACCCCCCCCAATATAAGGAACACCACGCCCCCAACATAAGGAACACCACGCCCCCAATATTGGGAACACCACACCCCCAATATAAGGAACACCACACCCCCAATATTGGGAACACCACGCCCCCAATATAAGGAACACCACGCCCCCAATATTGGGAACACTGCACCCCCAATATAAGGAACACCACGCCCCCAATATAAGGAACACCACGCCCCCAATATTGGGAACACCACGCCCCCAATATTGGGAACACCACACCCCCCAATATAAGGAACACCACGCCCCCAATATTGGGAACACCACGCCCCCAATATTGGGAACACCACACTCCCAATATAAGGAACACCACGCCCCCAATATTGGGAACACCACGCCCCCAATATTGGGAACACCACACCCCCAATATAAGGAACACCACGCCCCCAATATAAGGAACACCACGCCCCCAATATTGGGAACACCACACCCCTAACATAAGGAACACCACGCCCCCAATATAAGGAACACCACGCCCCCAATATAAGGAACACCACGCCCCCAATATTGGGAACACCACACCCCCAATATAAGGAACACCACGCCCCCAATATAAGGAACACCACGCCCCCAATATTGGGAACACTGCACCCCCAACCTGTGTGAGAATCCTTTCATCAAAGGCTTCTCACGCAGGCCTCCTCTGGGTTTCGGCGCGCTCGGTTGCGGCGGGTTACGGAAGGGGTTAAGGTGTTTTGAGATTCTCGGGCCCCCGGTATTGTCTGCGTGTTTTACGGCCCGCTTGTAGCCGCACAGGAAGGCGTGAGTAATTAGTTGCTTCCATCTGTGCCGTTTTCTCGCGCAGACGCGACGCGCGATAAATTATTGTTAGGGCGGCCACTTTGCGGCCGTAAAGATAAAACAAAACAGCAAAATTTGCTCTCCATTTTTCTGCATTTTTAACGGCTCGCCATATTTCAGCGCTTTTATGGCGGTTTTATGTGTATTTACGTAGCTCCATCCCCCGAGCCGCGAGCCGAGAAGCTGCATCAGCACCAGATCTGCGAGACAGCCGAAGTTTTTCATGTTTATGGGGCGCCGTGTGGGAACGGCGGCCGCGGAGGGCGATTTCTTTTTATTTTTTTTACTGGAGGCAATGCTGACGCTGTTTATTATAGAACGTCGAAACGCACGCCGCGATCAAGATGTCACAACATCGCCTCCGAGAATCGTCACCCTGGAGACGCGGCCGGGAAAACAGAGAATGAACTGCTAAAAAAGAACGGAGGCTTCCAAATCCCGCCCACAACGCACTCTTATCGCCAATTTACGTTTATGCGTTGCGTAAAAAAAAGCACATGCGTTGCCGTGCGTTGCATCAATCGCTGACTTGCGTTGCGTTCAGCTCATTAACATCGACGCCCCAAAACGTCCTAAAAATCGGATGCGTCACAAAGTTTTGCCGCAGCGCATTGAGTTGCTGTTGAAAAAGAATGGCGCCGCAATGCGTTATAATACGTGGAGCGTTCGTTGTGTGAAATGCGTGTGCTGATGCAATGAGATGAAATGAGCTGATGCAATGCTAGATATACAGTACCTGACAAAAGTAAGTACACCCCTTAGTCACACACTATTATTATTATACATTTATATAGCTCTGACATATACCGCAGCGCTGTACAGAGATCACTAAGCCAATCACATCAGTCTCTGTACAGAGGAGCTTACACTCTAATGTCCCCCCCCCCCACAGTCACATCAGTCTCTGTACAGAGGAGCTTACACTCTAATGTCCCCTCCCCCCCACACACACACTATTATACACACATGGAATCTCACAAAAGTAAGTACACCCCTCTATCTTTCCAGGTGACAACACTGAAGAAATTACACTTTGCTACAATGTATCTCCCGTCTGATCAATGTTTATAAACAATGTTACTTTGTATCTCTATCACCCGTCTGATCAATGTTTATAAACAATGTTACTTTGTATCTCTATCTCCCGTCTGATCAATGTTTATAAACAATGTTACTTTGTATCTCTATCACCCGTCTGATCAATGTTTATAAACAATGTTACTTTGTATCTCTATCTCCCGTCTGATCAATGTTTATAAACAATGTTACTTTGTATCTCCTGTCTGATCAATGTTTATAAACAATGTTACTTTGTATCTCTATCTCCTGTCTGATCAATGTTTATAAACAATGTTACTTTGTATCTCTCTATCTCCCGTCTGATCAATGTTTATAAACAATGTTACTTTGTATCTCTCTATCTCCCGTCTGATCAATGTTTATAAACAATGTTACTTTGTATCTCTCTATCTCCCGTCTGATCAATGTTTATAAACAATGTTACTTTGTATCTCTATCTCCCGTCTGATCAATGTTTATAAACAATGTTACTTTGTATCTCTCTCTCCTGTCTGATCAATGTTTATAAACAATGTTACTTTGTATCTCTCTATCTCTTGTCTGATCAATGTTTATAAACAATGTTACTTTGTATCTCTCTCTCTCCCGTCTGATCAATGTTTATAAACAATGTTACTTTGTATCTCTCTATCTCCTGTCTGATCAATGTTTATAAACAATGTTACTTTGTATCTCTATCTCCCGTCTGATCAATGTTTATAAACAATGTTACTTTGTATCTCTCTATCTCCCGTCTGATCAATGTTTATATACAATGTTACTTTGTATCTATCTCCCGTCTGATCAATGTTTATAAACAATGTTACTTTGTATCTCTCTCTCTCCAGTCTGATCAATGTTTATAAACAATGTTACTTTGTATCTCTCTCTCTCCAGTCTGATCAATGTTTATAAACAATGTTACTTTGTATCTCTCTCCCGTCTGATCAATGTTTATAAACAATGTTACTTTGTATCTCTCTATCCCCTGTCTGATCAATGTTTATAAACAATGTTACTTTGTATCTCTCTATCTCCCGTCTGATCAATGTTTATAAACAATGTTACTTTGTATCTCTCTATCTCCCGTCTGATCAATGTTTATAAACAATGTTACTTTGTATCTCTATCTCCCGTCTGATCAATGTTTATAAACAATGTTACTTTGTATCTCTATCTCCCGTCTGATCAATGTTTATAAACAATGTTACTTTGTATCTCTCTCTCTCCAGTCTGATCAATGTTTATAAACAATGTTACTTTGTATCTCTCTATC